>NW_027260435.1:0-9844 GCF_045791955.1 Oncorhynchus clarkii lewisi
CTGATCATACACAAGACCTTTATGAATAAAAGGGTTAGAACATGTGATTTCTGATGCTCATACAACAAGATTATACCATTAAACTCTGCCAACACAGATGATTTCACATACAATGTGATAAAATGCTGGGTTCGTTGTCTGAGTCAGGCTCAGGACACAGGTTTGAGAAAACACAAAAGACTTTACTCAAAATATTCAAAACTGGAATATCTCCAACAAGGAAACATAACGTATAGAGAAAAACCCTCCAACACACACGGTAACACAAAACAATCACGGATGAAACAGAAAGGTAGACGAGAGGGTAAATAAGGAACATAATAAGGGAATAGAAATCAGGTGTGTGTAGTCAAGACAAAACAAAAGGAAAAAGGAAACATGGATCGGTGATGACTAGAAAGCCGGTGACGCCGACCGCCAAACGTCGCCCCAACAAGGAGAGGAGCCGACCTCAGCCGAAGTCATGACATACAAATAGGTTATGTAAAATAATAAACTAGGTGGTTCCAGCCCTGAATGCTGATTGGCTGACAACTGTAGTATGTCAGACCATATACTATCGGTATGACAATAAATCATATTTTTACTGCTCTAATTATGTTTGTAACCAGTTTATAATAGCAATAAGGCTCCTCAGGGGTTTGTCATATGTGGCCAATATACCACGGCTAAGGGCTGTGTCCAGGTGCTCCGCGTTGTTTATATTCTTCATTTATTATCCTTTTCAGCACAGAGAAATGTCTGATAAAATTCAGGTAGTTGGATATCCTTAGAGATAGCAGGCTTCCAGCATGTTTGCATTCTCCTCCGTCAATGAAGATAGCAACACAAACTCTTCGTCCCGTGTACCCTTGTGATGAACACTATTCCTATGACCTTTTTCTTGTTCAATCGTTCCGCTCTCTCCCTGTAGAGAAGAAATAAAGTTATGTCATCCATTTCTTATACCATCGTTTTACCTAATATCCTTATGATAAACCCTACACACACTGTCAGTATAATTCAATTCCAAGGAGCCAAATCATTTTATCCTGAATAAATATGAATGAATTCTTACCTCAGCTTGCGAACAGCTTTCATAACCCAGTCCTTGGTGGGATCCACACATTGGAATCTCCCTCTGACAGTGTGGAAACTGGAAGAGAACATGTTGAGGAGACAACATCAGTCAATCATCTGTGCTTTATAGGCTTACATCTCTATAATATCACATCGCAAATGAAGCAATGCATTTGTTGTACAATTATTTTATACTTAATGATATACTTAAATTGAAGAAATACTACATGTGTTACAATTAATGTTATCATTTTACTTGCAATTTGTCCCAGTTCTACTGTTAGGCCTTCCAGAGTCACTCACATGATAGCATCAATGTTGCACCCGTCAATCACTGTCTGTATGGAAAAGCCAAGGATGAGACGGATGGCCATCCTACCCTGGGAGTAACTCGTACAACAGCCTCTAGGAAAACCTATTGAGCAAAAAGACAAGAAACTTTATCTTGTATGGCAATTAAAAAACACCATTTGCAAAAAACAAGGAGAGAGGGAGACAGACAGACGGACTGAGACAAAACTTTCACATCCAATATTGACCTTGTTTAGCTGCAGAAACCTCGGCAGCAAACAGCCCCACAGCCAGGAGCACGAGCAGCACAATAACAGGGGCTCTGATCTGGGCCATCTCTTCTTCTGTGGTGCTGTGATGTGACGAGCTGCTGTCTTCAGACAAAGAGCTTCAGTGGCTGTGTGAGGTCCTACTCCTCACCAGAGCCATATATATACTCCTGGTGCAGGTAGAGAGAGGTGAAATGGACTTTCCTACCCACGCCTTAAAACCAAAGTTCCACGGCAGAATTTCCCCATCACATTCCCCAATGAGCAAAAAAGGGAAACAAGATTCTTGAACGGAACAAGAGGGAGACTGTTTGAACAACTTTTACATGTTTATTTACATACAGCATTTATTCTGAGCTGATTGAAATGCACGACAATATTAGTGTACCTAAATGCTTGTACCTTTGTTGAAGTCTCCTGGGTTAAGGAATACATTTTTGGATTATGTTAAGTGAGTTTGTGTTTTATATTATATCTCAGTATTTCATTATTCTGGTGCTGGGGACCCAAAGGGTTTAGTTTTGCCCCAAATGCTACACACCTGATTCCACGAATTACCTCATCATCAAAACCCTGCTCAGACGTTGCATGCATCAACCAATAGTTGTGTGGGATGTCATCGGCCGTGCTGTCTAGCATCAGATTGCTAATAGAACATGTGGTTAGTTCATACTTAAAATACCTATCCAGGCATTGTAAGACCTAGCATGCATCTGCAACGCCTAGGCAGAGGAACACTCCCAATGATTAGTGGAATCAGGTATCTAGTGCTACGGCAATAACAGAAAAGTGCACACCTTTTGGGTCCCCATTAAGAAACACCGTTCTATCCTATGATCCTATATGAACTAGTTATAAATACAAGGAGTGCAGGGTGAATTACATGCCAACCACTGTACCTCAATTGAACAATATATCAATTCTACATTATAATGTCCTTTAACCCTCATAACCAAAGGATGTGGGAGATGTCAATCAAATAAAAACCTTTGTATTTTGATTCAGACAGAGAATAACTGTGGTCTCAAATCAATAGCCTGTTTACGCACCCATTCGTCAATCTAAGTGACAGTAAATAAAATCCCCATCAAAATACGTCAGTTTAAATGAGAGATATCAGATTTTTGAATGAGCTTCTTCTCAATCCACCACATCCACATGTGCAGTGAAAGATGTCAGACCATGAGAATTCGCCAAAATCTGTCTTCTCACAAAAACGTCTGTAGCGTCTGAATGGTTCTCCGGATCTCTGTTTTGATCTACGCCCCCCACAAGTAACACTGATGTGTCAACTTCTGTCTGTAGTGTCTGAACCATTTGGACTAGAAACTAATACTCCAGTACTACCACACTGACTCTCACCAACACAATGGTGTTCTCCGTCCAACGCTCTAACCACTAGGCTACCCTGCCGCCCCTATAGGCAGAGTGACTCCACCTCAAGAGTTGTATTTGGCGAAAGGCTCGGCATACGCATACTCAAGCTCACTGGCTATCATTCTGGCAAATGAGAAATAAGTGCACTTAGGCTATCCGGAAGGCCAAAGGCAGTTACTTTAAGGAGAAGTTCTCTCTCTGTGGGTCTAACCCCAAAAAGTTCTGCAAAATGGTTCAAGACCAGGAGAATAAACCCTCCTCCTCCCAGCTGCCCATTGATAATGTGGCTGTTACTGACAAGAAGCACATGGCTGAGCTCTATAATCACCACTTCAAGTCAGGATTCCTCAATTTAATTCTCAATTTACATCAACAACATAGCTCAGGCAGTAGGAAGCTCTCTCATCCATTTATATGCAGATGATACAGTCTTATACTCAGCTGGCCCCTCCCCAGAGTTTGTGTTAAACATTCTACATCAAAGCTTTCTTAGTGTCCAACAAGCTTTCTCTACCCTTAACCTTGTTCTGAACACCTCCAAAACAAAGGTCATGTGGTTTGGTAGGAAGAATGCCCCTCTCCCCACAGGTGTTATTACTACCTCTGAGGGTTTAGAGCTGGAGGTAGTCACATCATACAAGTACTTGGGAGTACGGCTAGACTGTGCACTGTCCTTCTCTCAGCACATATCAAAGCTGCAGGCTAAGGTTAAATCTAGAGTTGGTTTCCTGTATCGTAATCCCTCATCTTTCACTCCAGCTTCCAAAATAACCCTGATTCAGATGACCATCCTACCCATGCTAGATTACGGAGACATCATTTATAGATCGACAGATAAGGGTGCTCTCGAGCAACTAGACGTTCTTTACCATTCGGCGATCAGACTTTCCACCAATGCTCCTTAAATGACACATCACTGCACTCTATACTCCTCTGTAAACTGGTCATCTCTGTAAACCCGTCGCAAGACCCACTGGTTGATGTTTATTAATTAAACCATCTTAGGCCTCACTCCCCCCTATCTGAGATATCTACTGCAGCCCTCATCCTCCACATACAACACCCGTTCTGCCCGTCACATTGTGTTAAATGTCCCCAAAGCACACACATCCCTGGGTCGCTCCTTTTTTCAGTTCGCTGCAGCTAGCGACTGGAACGAGCTGCAACAAACACTCAAACTGGACTGATTTATCTCAATCTCTTCATTCAAAGTCTCAATCATGGACACTCTTACTGACAGTTGTGGCTGCTTTGTGTGATGTATTGTTGTCTCTACCTTCTTGACCTTTGTGCTGTTGTCTGTGCCCAATAATGTTTGTACCCTGTTTTGTGCTGCTGCCATGTTGTGTTGCTACCATGTGTTGTCGTGTGTTGCTGCCTTGCTATGTTGTTGTCTTAGGTCTCTCTTTATGTAGTGTTGTCTCTCTTGTCGTTGGTGTGATTTGTCCTATATTTACATTGTATTTATTTAACATTTATATAACATCTGCTAACCATGTGTATGTGACCAATAACATCTGCTAACCATGTGTATGTGACCAATAACATCTGCTAACCATGTGTATGTGACCAATAACATCTGCTAACCATGTGTATGTGACCAATAACATCTGCTAACCATGTGTATGTGACCAATAACATCTGCTAACCATGTGTATGTGACCAATACATTTTGCTTTGGATTTGATTTGAATCACTTTTGGCAGCTATTACAGCGGTGAATCTTTCTGGGTCCCTAAGAGCTTTGCACACCTGGATTTTACAATATTTGTCCATTATTCCTTTAAATATTCTTCAGCCTCTGGTAAGTTGGTTGTTGATTATTGCTAGACAGTCATTTTGAAGTCTTGTCATAGATTTTCAAGGTGATTTAAGTCCAAACTGTAACTAGGCCCCTCAGGAACATTCACTATAACTCATACAGTAGGAATTCTAATCACAACTGACTAAATGTGTTTGAATTGAACAATCAAACTTCCTTTTAAAGCTACTTGTACATTACATCACATCATCCCAACGTTATGTAATACTCTATTATACAATGATAACATCTCCCTTAGAATTTTGCTGACATGCATTTTTTTTAACCTTAATTTAACTAGGCAAGTCAGTTAAGAACAATGTCTTATTTTCAATGACGGCCAAGGAACAGTGGGTTAACAGCCTTGTTCAGGGGCAGAATGACAGATTTGTACCTTGTCAGCTCAAGGATTTGAACTTGCAACCTTTCAAATACTAGCCCAATGCTCTAACCACTAGGCTACCCTGCCACATCATTGTATAGTTGCCGTAAATTCTTAATCCGGGCCCAGAGTGGAAGGGAGTTTACCAAGGTACCAACAATGTGACCTATGTGTCAAACTTCCCTGACCCAAATACATGTCAAGACTGAAGTTTCCACCTTGTTCCACAACCGCTGGGTCTACGGTCCAGAAAAGGGCATCATATTTCCAACTGAGAAAGTATTTAAACTAGAATTCCAGATCATTGGATCAGATCATCTAGGAATCTCATTCTGAGCAGAGAGTTCCAGGTATCTGTTGAACTTCACTGCCTGCCTCGACCTCTGAACCTGACAAGATGGTAAAGCTTGTTGTGACTCTCTCTACTCTGCTGCTGCTGTTGTTGGCACTGATGACTCTGGGTGAAACTAGTAAATAGGACAGGAACTGTCATCTAATGTGCTGTTTGCTACCATCAGTGTCAAAGCAAATCAAATCAAAGTTTATTTGTTACGTTCGCCGAATACACCTTTTTGAAATGCTTACTTACAAGCCCTGATCAACAGTGCAATTTTTTAGTAAAAAGTAGGTATTAGGTGAACAATAGATACGTAAAGAAATAAAAAATATCAGTAAAAGACAGTGAATAATGACAGTAGTGACGCCATAACAAGGCTATATACAGTAGGAAGGCTGTATACAGTATAGAGTCTATATACAGTAGCGAGGCTATATACAGACACTGGTTAGTCAGGCCAATTGAGGTAGTATGTACATAAATGTATAGTTAAAGTGACTATGCATATATGATAAACAGAGAGTAGCAGCAGCGTAAAAGAGGGGTTGGGGAGGAGACAATGTGAAGAGTCCGGGTGGCCATTTGATTACTTGTTCAGGAGTCTTATGGCTTGGGGGTAAAAGCCCCCCTCCAAAGGAGCGGACTCCGGCCGCAAACCTGAACCTATAGGGGAGAGTCCGGGTGGGCATCTACTCTCGGTGGGGGCTCCGGTGCGGGACGCAGACCCCGCTCCGCTTGAGGCCCCGCCCACTTCGGTGGCGCCTCTCGTGCAGGGATAGTCGCCGGGACCTCCGGACCGTAGATCGTCGCCAGAGGCTCTGGACTGGGAACCCTCGCTGAAGGCTCTGGACTGGGAGCCCTTGCCGAAGGCTCCGGACTGGGAACCCTCACCGCAGGCTCCGGACTGATGACCGTCGCCAGAGGCGCCGAACTGGGGATCGTCGCCGGAGGCTCTGGACTGGGGACTGTCGCCGGAGGCTCCGGACTGGGGACCGTCGCCGGAGGCTCTGGACTGGGGACCGTCGCCGTAGGCTCCGGACTGGGGACCGTTGCCGGAGGCTCTGGACTGGGGACCGTC
Source organism: Oncorhynchus clarkii lewisi (assembly GCF_045791955.1). Taxonomy (NCBI): domain Eukaryota; kingdom Metazoa; phylum Chordata; class Actinopteri; order Salmoniformes; family Salmonidae; genus Oncorhynchus; species Oncorhynchus clarkii. Next base: position 6,595 of record NW_027260435.1, read on the forward strand.
GTCGGAGACTCCGGGATGGGGACCGTTGCTGGAGGCTCCTTTTCCTGGATCATCACTGCAGGCTTCGTGCCATGGATCATCACTACAGGCTCCGGGCCATGGATCATCACTGGAGGCTTCGTGCCATGGATCATCACTGGAGGCTTCGTGCCATGGATCATCACTACAGGCTCCGGGCCATGGATCATCACTGGAGGTTTCGTGCCATGGATCCTCACTGCAGGCTCCGGGCCATGGATCATCACTGGAGGCTTCGTGCCATGGATCATCACTGGAGGCTTCGGGCCATGGATCATCACTGGAGGCTTCGTGCCATGGATCATCACTGGAGGCTTTGTACATGGAGCCGGAACAGGTCTCATCGGACTGAGGAGACGTACTAGAAGCCTGGTGCGTGGAACTGGAACAGGTCTCACGGACTGGGGAGATGCACTGGACGCCTGGTGCGTGGAGCAGGCACCGGATACACTGGGCAGTGGAGTCGCACTGGAGGTCTCAAGCGTAGAGCTGGCACAACCAGTCCTGGCTGGATGCTTACTTTCGGGGTGCTGGCACAGGACGCACTGGGCAGTGAAGGCGCACCGGAGACACAGTACACAGAGCCGGCGCAGGATATCCTGGGCCGAAGAGACGCACCGGAGACCAGGAGCGCTGAGCCGACACCATCCGACCTGGCTGAATGCCCACTCTAGCACGGCAAATGGGAGGAGCTGGCACAGAGCGTACCGCTGTGGTTTTAGCCTGCAATATGGGTTCCGTTATAATCACAGACAATATTTTGACAGTTTTGGAAACTTTAGAGTGTTTTCTATCCTAATCTGACAATTATATGCATATTCTAGATTCTGGGCCTGAGAAATAGGCAGACCATGTTGCTCTCAATTACGAGAGGGCCAAGGTTTGAGACCAGACTGCTGAATCTTTTAACCATCCCACGTGGTTAAACTCTTAGACTATCGATACCGGCAGAATAAGAATAAGTCTTTGATATTAATTACTAGTCTGCAGCTAGGAATTTGGTATAATTGAACGGGAAAATCGACAACCGCCGAAAACATCTATTCTATAACGACCTGAATGAATGTCACTCTGAACTACCCATTCTAACCACGCCAGAGAGAGAGAGAGGTCGGATACTCTCCAACAGATCAAACTTTTTAACAGAGATCCCGACGACACACTGAGCGGAAATATATATATTGATTGCAATTGTTCCCGAATGAGTGAGCGTTCATGTGCAAAGGATTAGCATTTCAATTGTTATAATTATCAACTATGTGTTGTCTTATCTCAGTCGACCCCCACTTCCCTTTTGTCTAACAAGCCGCCATGCCTATTTAGCCCACTAGGGCACATTCCCTATAATTTCTTGAAACCATATTTACTTATTTACTGTTTGTTTGTGTGTGCACTTCTGTGATTGTTTAGTTAGTTAATAAATAAATGATTTAAGACAATTGATGTATGGATGACTCATAGTGAAGACGGGGTTCGTGCAGATAACAAACAATTTACGACATTTGGAATGAGACTAACATAAAATAAATAAGTCATTATTCAGAAGACTAATTGATCAGATATTAAAATATCTGAAAAGTTATATTAGGAAAATTATAACTTTGTAATCTGAATATTTTAATTTCCCCCTGACTTCCTAGTTAATTCCATTTTCCTGATTAGTTAATCACGAAATTCTAATTACAGAGAATCTTTGCTAAAAACTAAAAGTCTTCAGTTAATGATAGTAAAAACACGACACCTCTCATGGTGTAGTGTCCTCTACAGTTACTACATCCACCCACTGGTGACCTCTCATGGTGTATTGTCCTCCACAGTTACTATACGATATTTTCTCTGTCTGTCTGCTTCATCAGTTAGTATCTGTCATTGTGCTGTCCAAAAAAAAGTAACCTTTATTTAACTAGGCAAGTCAGTTAAACCTCTTTGGGATTGGCGCAATAGACGCAATAGATAGACGCAAATGTCTCAACTGGCCAATTGCAAGGCAAAATGCAGAGCTCCAGATTCAAATAAAATACTATGAAATTCAAACTTTCATTAAATCACACATGTAAGATATTCAATTAAAGCTACACTCGTGAATCCAGCCAACATGTCAGATTTAAAAATGCTTTTTGGCGAAAGCATAAGAAGCTATTATCTTATAGCCTGCACCATCTGCACCAGCAGTAAACAAAGGAGTTAGCATATTTCAACCCTACAGGCGCTACACAAAACGCTGAAATAAAATATAAAACATGCATTACCTTTGACAAGCTTCTTTTGTTGGCACTCCAATATGTCCCATAAATATCACAATTGGTCCTTTTGTTCGATTAATTCCGTCCATATATATCCAAAATCTCCATTTATAAAGCGCATTTGATCCAGAAAAAAACAGCTTACAAAAAACGCAACGTCACTACAAAATATTTCAAACGTTGCCTATAAATTTTGCCAAACTATTTCAAACTACTTTTGTAATACAAATTTAGGTATTTTTAAACGTTAATAATCGATCAAATTGTAGTCGGGTCTTTCTGTGTTCAATACAGGAATGAAAACAAACCAGCACTGCTTTTCACGTCTTGCACAACTCACAAAAGTGTCCCTAGTTCCGAGTTGGCCTACTTCTTCATTGCACAAAGGAACAACCACAACCAAATTCCAAAGACTGGTGAAATCCAGGGGAAGCGGTAGGAACTGAAAACAGGTTCCTATGAAATATCCCTTGGCAAAGACAACTCAGGGAACGGAGAGGGCTAAAAAAAATAACTAATCTGAACAGTTAGTCCTCTGGGTTTTGCCTGCTACATAAGTTCTGGTATACTTACAGACATCATTCAACAGTTTTAGAAACTTCAGAGTGTTTTCTATCCAAATCTATGAATAATATGCATATCTTATATTCTTGGCATGAGTAGCAGGAAGTTGAAATTGGGCACGCTATTTATTCAAAAGTGAAAATTCTGCCCCCTAGCCCAAAGAGGTTTTAAGAACAAATTCTTATTTGTAATGACGGCCTAAACCGGCCGGTTGTGGTACAGCCTGGATTCAAACCAGGGATGTCTGTAGTGACACCTCAAGCACTGAGATGTAGTGCCTTAGACCGCTGTGGCACTCAGGAGCCCCACTCATACCACACAAGATGAAGACACAAAAGAAGTGAGAATTCTTAGTAAAATATATGATTTATTATATATATAAAATGTAACAGTAACTGTTAAATATAACAGATGTGATCAATGAT
>NW_027260436.1:0-9841 GCF_045791955.1 Oncorhynchus clarkii lewisi
AGCTAGAAATGACGTTCCAATATCAACAAATTCGCAACGGTCTCGATCAAGTTGTTTGTATAGAATTTTTGATATCTCTTATACTGTTTCCGTTTTTCACCTTCTTGTCCTCTTTATGTCCTCCCTCCGCTTTCATTGGATCTCTCAAGAAACTCAAGTGCCCCATTGTGACATCATCACTTCCAAGTGACATTCTTTGTAAGTGAAATCAAGCAATTTTTTGACACAAATCAGCAAATAAATCCACTTTGCAACCACTTAGACAAGAAATGTCAAGTGTTCCAGCTTCGTCTACTTCTCTGCTACTCAAATCTGGAGTTTGGAGACAAAAATGGTATTCGCATCAAAAGTTACAGGAGTTTAAGTAACAGCACCAACATCAGTTTCTGTAACATTTTGGCAAGCAGTGTCTATTTTGACCAATACTGCAACAAGTTAGACAAGAAGTTAGAGTGAATGGGATATTCATCTACTTCTCTGCTATTCATAGCTGTGTTCAGAATCAAAATATTCCATACGGAACTTACGGTACAGCTGTTTTTGTAGCTGCATTACCACGTGTTTTTCAACCTTCCCAAACAATGGTCGTTTTGACCACTTTCGGAGCATTTTTGAGGAAAAAAGTTCCGCCAGCTAAAATCTTCCCCTGCTTCTCTGCTCTTCATAGAAAAAGGCGGATTTCAAATCGGGGCTACCAATCTGTAACTATAGCCGTTTTCGTAACCCATCACCTCACTTTCAAATGTCTGTAAATCATACCAGCAGCAAGGCAATTTATTACTTTCCCAAACAACTGCCACTAAACAAACAGTTAAAATTGGGTCTACCGTTCTCGAGGGAGAGCGATTCAAGAAACCCCTCACCTTGCTCTTCACTAACAGCTCTCTGTGTCAATACTGATATTCCAAAACGGAACCGTTGGCTAGGATACTCGCAGACGCTGCAGGGCCAAAATCATGAGGAGACACTCCTCCTTCACCGTTTAAGCTAGAAATGACGTTCCAATATCAACAAATTCGCAACGGTCTCGATCAAGTTGTTTGTATAGAATTTTTGATATCTCTTATACTGTTTCCGTTTTTCACCTTCTTGTCCTCTTTATGTCCTCCCTCCGCTTTCATTGGATCTCTCAAGAAACTCAAGTGCCCCATTGTGACATCATCACTTCCAAGTGACATTCTTTGTAAGTGAAATCAAGCAATTTTTTGACACAAATCAGCAAATAAATCCACTTTGCAACCACTTAGACAAGAAATGTCAAGTGTTCCAGCTTCGTCTACTTCTCTGCTACTCAAATCTGGAGTTTGGAGACAAAAATGGTATTCGCATCAAAAGTTACAGGAGTTTAAGTAACAGCACCAACATCAGTTTCTGTAACATTTTGGCAAGCAGTGTCTATTTTGACCAATACTGCAACAAGTTAGACAAGAAGTTAGAGTGAATGGGATATTCATCTACTTCTCTGCTATTCATAGCTGTGTTCAGAATCAAAATATTCCATACGGAACTTACGGTACAGCTGTTTTTGTAGCTGCATTACCACTTGTTTTTCAACCTTCCCAAACAATGGTCGTTTTGACCACTTTCGGAGCATTTTTGAGGAAAAAAGTTCCGCCAGCTAAAATCTTCCCCTGCTTCTCTGCTCTTCATAGAAAAAGGCGGATTTCAAATCGGGGCTACCAATCTGTAACTATAGCCGTTTTCGTAACCCATCACCTCACTTTCAAATGTCTGTAAATCATACCAGCAGCAAGGCAATTTATTACTTTCCCAAACAACTGCCACTAAACAAACAGTTAAAATTGGGTCTACCGTTCTCGAGGGAGAGCGATTCAAGAAACCCCTCACCTTGCTCTTCACTAACAGCTCTCTGTGTCAATACTGATATTCCAAAACGGAACCGTTGGCTAGGATACTCGCAGACGCTGCAGGGCCAAAATCATGAGGAGACACTCCTCCTTCACCGTTTAAGCTAGAAATGACGTTCCAATATCAACAAATTCGCAACGGTCTCGATCAAGTTGTTTGTATAGAATTTTTGATATCTCTTATACTGTTTCCGTTTTTCACCTTCTTGTCCTCTTTATGTCCTCCCTCCGCTTTCATTGGATCTCTCAAGAAACTCAAGTGCCCCATTGTGACATCATCACTTCCAAGTGACATTCTTTGTAAGTGAAATCAAGCAATTTTTTGACACAAATCAGCAAATAAATCCACTTTGCAACCACTTAGACAAGAAATGTCAAGTGTTCCAGCTTCGTCTACTTCTCTGCTACTCAAATCTGGAGTTTGGAGACAAAAATGGTATTCGCATCAAAAGTTACAGGAGTTTAAGTAACAGCACCAACATCAGTTTCTGTAACATTTTGGCAAGCAGTGTCTATTTTGACCAATACTGCAACAAGTTAGACAAGAAGTTAGAGTGAATGGGATATTCATCTACTTCTCTGCTATTCATAGCTGTGTTCAGAATCAAAATATTCCATACGGAACTTACGGTACAGCTGTTTTTGTAGCTGCATTACCACGTGTTTTTCAACCTTCCCAAACAATGGTCGTTTTGACCACTTTCGGAGCATTTTTGAGGAAAAAAGTTCCGCCAGCTAAAATCTTCCCCTGCTTCTCTGCTCTTCATAGAAAAAGGCGGATTTCAAATCGGGGCTACCAATCTGTAACTATAGCCGTTTTCGTAACCCATCACCTCACTTTCAAATGTCTGTAAATCATACCAGCAGCAAGGCAATTTATTACTTTCCCAAACAACTGCCACTAAACAAACAGTTAAAATTGGGTCTACCGTTCTCGAGGGAGAGCGATTTAAGAAACCCCTCACCTTGCTCTTCACTAACAGCTCTCTGTGTCAATACTGATATTCCAAAACGGAACCGTTGGCTAGGATACTCGCAGACGCTGCAGGGCCAAAATCATGAGGAGACACTCCTCCTTCACCGTTTAAGCTAGAAATGACGTTCCAATATCAACAAATTCGCAACGGTCTCGATCAAGTTGTTTGTATAGAATTTTTGATATCTCTTATACTGTTTCCGTTTTTCACCTTCTTGTCCTCTTTATGTCCTCCCTCCGCTTTCATTGGATCTCTCAAGAAACTCAAGTGCCCCATTGTGACATCATCACTTCCAAGTGACATTCTTTGTAAGTGAAATCAAGCAATTTTTTGACACAAATCAGCAAATAAATCCACTTTGCAACCACTTAGACAAGAAATGTCAAGTGTTCCAGCTTCGTCTACTTCTCTGCTACTCAAATCTGGAGTTTGGAGACAAAAATGGTATTCGCATCAAAAGTTACAGGAGTTTAAGTAACAGCACCAACATCAGTTTCTGTAACATTTTGGCAAGCAGTGTCTATTTTGACCAATACTGCAACAAGTTAGACAAGAAGTTAGAGTGAATGGGATATTCATCTACTTCTCTGCTATTCATAGCTGTGTTCAGAATCAAAATATTCCATACGGAACTTACGGTACAGCTGTTTTTGTAGCTGCATTACCACGTGTTTTTCAACCTTCCCAAACAATGGTCGTTTTGACCACTTTCGGAGCATTTTTGAGGAAAAAAGTTCCGCCAGCTAAAATCTTCCCCTGCTTCTCTGCTCTTCATAGAAAAAGGCGGATTTCAAATCGGGGCTACCAATCTGTAACTATAGCCGTTTTCGTAACCCATCACCTCACTTTCAAATGTCTGTAAATCATACCAGCAGCAAGGCAATTTATTACTTTCCCAAACAACTGCCACTAAACAAACAGTTAAAATTGGGTCTACCGTTCTCGAGGGAGAGCGATTTAAGAAACCCCTCACCTTGCTCTTCACTAACAGCTCTCTGTGTCAATACTGATATTCCAAAACGGAACCGTTGGCTAGGATACTCGCAGACGCTGCAGGGCCAAAATCATGAGGAGACACTCCTCCTTCACCGTTTAAGCTAGAAATGACGTTCCAATATCAACAAATTCGCAACGGTCTCGATCAAGTTGTTTGTATAGAATTTTTGATATCTCTTATACTGTTTCCGTTTTTCACCTTCTTGTCCTCTTTATGTCCTCCCTCCGCTTTCATTGGATCTCTCAAGAAACTCAAGTGCCCCATTGTGACATCATCACTTCCAAGTGACATTCTTTGTAAGTGAAATCAAGCAATTTTTTGACACAAATCAGCAAATAAATCCACTTTGCAACCACTTAGACAAGAAATGTCAAGTGTTCCAGCTTCGTCTACTTCTCTGCTACTCAAATCTGGAGTTTGGAGACAAAAATGGTATTCGCATCAAAAGTTACAGGAGTTTAAGTAACAGCACCAACATCAGTTTCTGTAACATTTTGGCAAGCAGTGTCTATTTTGACCAATACTGCAACAAGTTAGACAAGAAGTTAGAGTGAATGGGATATTCATCTACTTCTCTGCTATTCATAGCTGTGTTCAGAATCAAAATATTCCATACGGAACTTACGGTACAGCTGTTTTTGTAGCTGCATTACCACTTGTTTTTCAACCTTCCCAAACAATGGTCGTTTTGACCACTTTCGGAGCATTTTTGAGGAAAAAAGTTCCGCCAGCTAAAATCTTCCCCTGCTTCTCTGCTCTTCATAGAAAAAGGCGGATTTCAAATCGGGGCTACCAATCTGTAACTATAGCCGTTTTCGTAACCCATCACCTCACTTTCAAATGTCTGTAAATCATACCAGCAGCAAGGCAATTTATTACTTTCCCAAACAACTGCCACTAAACAAACAGTTAAAATTGGGTCTACCGTTCTCGAGGGAGAGCGATTCAAGAAACCCCTCACCTTGCTCTTCACTAACAGCTCTCTGTGTCAATACTGATATTCCAAAACGGAACCGTTGGCTAGGATACTCGCAGACGCTGCAGGGCCAAAATCATGAGGAGACACTCCTCCTTCACCGTTTAAGCTAGAAATGACGTTCCAATATCAACAAATTCGCAACGGTCTCGATCAAGTTGTTTGTATAGAATTTTTGATATCTCTTATACTGTTTCCGTTTTTCACCTTCTTGTCCTCTTTATGTCCTCCCTCCGCTTTCATTGGATCTCTCAAGAAACTCAAGTGCCCCATTGTGACATCATCACTTCCAAGTGACATTCTTTGTAAGTGAAATCAAGCAATTTTTTGACACAAATCAGCAAATAAATCCACTTTGCAACCACTTAGACAAGAAATGTCAAGTGTTCCAGCTTCGTCTACTTCTCTGCTACTCAAATCTGGAGTTTGGAGACAAAAATGGTATTCGCATCAAAAGTTACAGGAGTTTAAGTAACAGCACCAACATCAGTTTCTGTAACATTTTGGCAAGCAGTGTCTATTTTGACCAATACTGCAACAAGTTAGACAAGAAGTTAGAGTGAATGGGATATTCATCTACTTCTCTGCTATTCATAGCTGTGTTCAGAATCAAAATATTCCATACGGAACTTACGGTACAGCTGTTTTTGTAGCTGCATTACCACGTGTTTTTCAACCTTCCCAAACAATGGTCGTTTTGACCACTTTCGGAGCATTTTTGAGGAAAAAAGTTCCGCCAGCTAAAATCTTCCCCTGCTTCTCTGCTCTTCATAGAAAAAGGCGGATTTCAAATCGGGGCTACCAATCTGTAACTATAGCCGTTTTCGTAACCCATCACCTCACTTTCAAATGTCTGTAAATCATACCAGCAGCAAGGCAATTTATTACTTTCCCAAACAACTGCCACTAAACAAACAGTTAAAATTGGGTCTACCGTTCTCGAGGGAGAGCGATTTAAGAAACCCCTCACCTTGCTCTTCACTAACAGCTCTCTGTGTCAATACTGATATTCCAAAACGGAACCGTTGGCTAGGATACTCGCAGACGCTGCAGGGCCAAAATCATGAGGAGACACTCCTCCTTCACCGTTTAAGCTAGAAATGACGTTCCAATATCAACAAATTCGCAACGGTCTCGATCAAGTTGTTTGTATAGAATTTTTGATATCTCTTATACTGTTTCCGTTTTTCACCTTCTTGTCCTCTTTATGTCCTCCCTCCGCTTTCATTGGATCTCTCAAGAAACTCAAGTGCCCCATTGTGACATCATCACTTCCAAGTGACATTCTTTGTAAGTGAAATCAAGCAATTTTTTGACACAAATCAGCAAATAAATCCACTTTGCAACCACTTAGACAAGAAATGTCAAGTGTTCCAGCTTCGTCTACTTCTCTGCTACTCAAATCTGGAGTTTGGAGACAAAAATGGTATTCGCATCAAAAGTTACAGGAGTTTAAGTAACAGCACCAACATCAGTTTCTGTAACATTTTGGCAAGCAGTGTCTATTTTGACCAATACTGCAACAAGTTAGACAAGAAGTTAGAGTGAATGGGATATTCATCTACTTCTCTGCTATTCATAGCTGTGTTCAGAATCAAAATATTCCATACGGAACTTACGGTACAGCTGTTTTTGTAGCTGCATTACCACGTGTTTTTCAACCTTCCCAAACAATGGTCGTTTTGACCACTTTCGGAGCATTTTTGAGGAAAAAAGTTCCGCCAGCTAAAATCTTCCCCTGCTTCTCTGCTCTTCATAGAAAAAGGCGGATTTCAAATCGGGGCTACCAATCTGTAACTATAGCCGTTTTCGTAACCCATCACCTCACTTTCAAATGTCTGTAAATCATACCAGCAGCAAGGCAATTTATTACTTTCCCAAACAACTGCCACTAAACAAACAGTTAAAATTGGGTCTACCGTTCTCGAGGGAGAGCGATTTAAGAAACCCCTCACCTTGCTCTTCACTAACAGCTCTCTGTGTCAATACTGATATTCCAAAACGGAACCGTTGGCTAGGATACTCGCAGACGCTGCAGGGCCAAAATCATGAGGAGACACTCCTCCTTCACCGTTTAAGCTAGAAATGACGTTCCAATATCAACAAATTCGCAACGGTCTCGATCAAGTTGTTTGTATAGAATTTTTGATATCTCTTATACTGTTTCCGTTTTTCACCTTCTTGTCCTCTTTATGTCCTCCCTCCGCTTTCATTGGATCTCTCAAGAAACTCAAGTGCCCCATTGTGACATCATCACTTCCAAGTGACATTCTTTGTAAGTGAAATCAAGCAATTTTTTGACACAAATCAGCAAATAAATCCACTTTGCAACCACTTAGACAAGAAATGTCAAGTGTTCCAGCTTCGTCTACTTCTCTGCTACTCAAATCTGGAGTTTGGAGACAAAAATGGTATTCGCATCAAAAGTTACAGGAGTTTAAGTAACAGCACCAACATCAGTTTCTGTAACATTTTGGCAAGCAGTGTCTATTTTGACCAATACTGCAACAAGTTAGACAAGAAGTTAGAGTGAATGGGATATTCATCTACTTCTCTGCTATTCATAGCTGTGTTCAGAATCAAAATATTCCATACGGAACTTACGGTACAGCTGTTTTTGTAGCTGCATTACCACGTGTTTTTCAACCTTCCCAAACAATGGTCGTTTTGACCACTTTCGGAGCATTTTTGAGGAAAAAAGTTCCGCCAGCTAAAATCTTCCCCTGCTTCTCTGCTCTTCATAGAAAAAGGCGGATTTCAAATCGGGGCTACCAATCTGTAACTATAGCCGTTTTCGTAACCCATCACCTCACTTTCAAATGTCTGTAAATCATACCAGCAGCAAGGCAATTTATTACTTTCCCAAACAACTGCCACTAAACAAACAGTTAAAATTGGGTCTACCGTTCTCGAGGGAGAGCGATTTAAGAAACCCCTCACCTTGCTCTTCACTAACAGCTCTCTGTGTCAATACTGATATTCCAAAACGGAACCGTTGGCTAGGATACTCGCAGACGCTGCAGGGCCAAAATCATGAGGAGACACTCCTCCTTCACCGTTTAAGCTAGAAATGACGTTCCAATATCAACAAATTCGCAACGGTCTCGATCAAGTTGTTTGTATAGAATTTTTGATATCTCTTATACTGTTTCCGTTTTTCACCTTCTTGTCCTCTTTATGTCCTCCCTCCGCTTTCATTGGATCTCTCAAGAAACTCAAGTGCCCCATTGTGACATCATCACTTCCAAGTGACATTCTTTGTAAGTGAAATCAAGCAATTTTTTGACACAAATCAGCAAATAAATCCACTTTGCAACCACTTAGACAAGAAATGTCAAGTGTTCCAGCTTCGTCTACTTCTCTGCTACTCAAATCTGGAGTTTGGAGACAAAAATGGTATTCGCATCAAAAGTTACAGGAGTTTAAGTAACAGCACCAACATCAGTTTCTGTAACATTTTGGCAAGCAGTGTCTATTTTGACCAATACTGCAACAAGTTAGACAAGAAGTTAGAGTGAATGGGATATTCATCTACTTCTCTGCTATTCATAGCTGTGTTCAGAATCAAAATATTCCATACGGAACTTACGGTACAGCTGTTTTTGTAGCTGCATTACCACGTGTTTTTCAACCTTCCCAAACAATGGTCGTTTTGACCACTTTCGGAGCATTTTTGAGGAAAAAAGTTCCGCCAGCTAAAATCTTCCCCTGCTTCTCTGCTCTTCATAGAAAAAGGCGGATTTCAAATCGGGGCTACCAATCTGTAACTATAGCCGTTTTCGTAACCCATCACCTCACTTTCAAATGTCTGTAAATCATACCAGCAGCAAGGCAATTTATTACTTTCCCAAACAACTGCCACTAAACAAACAGTTAAAATTGGGTCTACCGTTCTCGAGGGAGAGCGATTCAAGAAACCCCTCACCTTGCTCTTCACTAACAGCTCTCTGTGTCAATACTGATATTCCAAAACGGAACCGTTGGCTAGGATACTCGCAGACGCTGCAGGGCCAAAATCATGAGGAGACACTCCTCCTTCACCGTTTAAGCTAGAAATGACGTTCCAATATCAACAAATTCGCAACGGTCTCGATCAAGTTGTTTGTATAGAATTTTTGATATCTCTTATACTGTTTCCGTTTTTCACCTTCTTGTCCTCTTTATGTCCTCCCTCCGCTTTCATTGGATCTCTCAAGAAACTCAAGTGCCCCATTGTGACATCATCACTTCCAAGTGACATTCTTTGTAAGTGAAATCAAGCAATTTTTTGACACAAATCAGCAAATAAATCCACTTTGCAACCACTTAGACAAGAAATGTCAAGTGTTCCAGCTTCGTCTACTTCTCTGCTACTCAAATCTGGAGTTTGGAGACAAAAATGGTATTCGCATCAAAAGTTACAGGAGTTTAAGTAACAGCACCAACATCAGTTTCTGTAACATTTTGGCAAGCAGTGTCTATTTTGACCAATACTGCAACAAGTTAGACAAGAAGTTAGAGTGAATGGGATATTCATCTACTTCTCTGCTATTCATAGCTGTGTTCAGAATCAAAATATTCCATACGGAACTTACGGTACAGCTGTTTTTGTAGCTGCATTACCACGTGTTTTTCAACCTTCCCAAACAATGGTCGTTTTGACCACTTTCGGAGCATTTTTGAGGAAAACCAGCTAAAATCTTCCCCTGCTTCTCTGCTCTTCATAGAAAAAGGCGGATTTCAAATCGGGGCTACCAATCTGTAACTATAGCCGTTTTCGTAACCCATCACCTCACTTTCAAATGTCTGTAAATCATACCAGCAGCAAGGCAATTTATTACTTTCCCAAACAACTGCCACTAAACAAACAGTTAAAATTGGGTCTACCGTTCTCGAGGGAGAGCGATTTAAGAAACCACTCACCTTGCTCTTCACTAACAGCTCTCTGTGTCAATACTGATATTCCAAAACGGAACCGTTGGCTAGGATACTCGCAGACGCTGCAGGGCCAAAATCATGAGGAGACACTCCTCCTTCACCGTTT
>NW_027260437.1:0-9831 GCF_045791955.1 Oncorhynchus clarkii lewisi
GATGCCTTGGTCCTCATTTATGATGGAGAATGATGGATGCAGAGAGATGCCTTGGTCCTCATTTATGATGGAGAATGATGGATGCAGAGTGATGCCTTGGTCCTCATTTATGATGGAGAAAGATGGATGCAGAGTGATGCCTTGGTCCTCATTTATGATGGAGAAAGATGGATGCAGAGTGATGCCTTGGTCCTCATTTATGATGGAAAAAGATGGATGCAGAGTGATGCCTTGGTCCTCATTTATGATGGAGAAAGATGGATGCAGAGTGATGCCTTGGTCCTCATTTATGATGGAAAAAGATTATGATGCCTTGGTCCTCATTTATGATGGAAAAAGATGGATGCAGAGTGATGCCTTGGTCCTCATTTATGATGGAGAATGATGGATGCAGAGAGATGCCTTGGTCCTCATTTATGATGGAGAAAGATGGATGCAGAGTGATGCCTTGGTCCTCATTTATGATGGAGAAAGATGGATGCAGAGTGATGCCTTGGTCCTCATTTATGATGGAGAATGATGGATGCAGAGAGATGCCTTGGTCCTCATTTATGATGGAGAATGATGGATGCAGAGTGATGCCTTGGTCCTCATTTATGGTGGAGAAAGATGGATGCAGAGTGATGCCTTGGTCCTCATTTATGATGGAGAAAGATGGATGCAGAGTGATGCCTTGGTCCTCATTTATGATGGAGAAAGATGGATGCAGAGAGATGCCTTGGTCCTCATTTATAATGGAGAATGATGGATGCAGAGTGATGCCTTGGTCCTCATTTATGATGGAGAAAGATGGATGCAGAGTGATGCCTTGGTCCTCATTTATGATGGAGAATGATGGATGCAGAGAGATGCCTTGGTCCTCATTTATGATGGAGAATGATGGATGCAGAGAGATGCCTTGGTCCTCATTTATGATGGAGAAAGATGGATGCAGAGAGATGCCTTGGTCCTCATTTATGTTGGAGAGAGATGGATGCAGAGAGATGCCTTGGTCCTCATTTATGATGGAGAATGATGGATGCAGAGAGATGCCTTGGTCCTCATTTATGATGGAGAAAGATGGATGCAGAGTGATGCCTTGGTCCTCATTTATGATGGAGAAAGATGGATGCAGAGTGATGCCTTGGTCCTCATTTATGATGGAGAAAGATGGATGCAGAGTGATGCCTTGGTCCTCATTTATGATGGAGAATGATGGATGCAGAGAGATGCCTTGGTCCTCATTTATGATGGAGAATGATGGATGCAGAGTGATGCCTTGGTCCTCATTTATGATGGAGAAAGATGGATGCAGAGTGATGCCTTGGTCCTCATTTATGATGGAGAAAGATGGATGCAGAGTGATGCCTTGGTCCTCATTTATGATGGAGAAAGATGGATGCAGAGAGATGCCTTGGTCCTCATTTATGATGGAGAATGATGGATGCAGAGTGATGCCTTGGTCCTCATTTATGATGGAGAAAGATGGATGCAGAGTGATGCCTTGGTCCTCATTTATGATGGAGAATGATGGATGCAGAGTGATGCCTTGGTCCTCATTTATGATGGAGAATGATGGATGCAGAGAGATGCCTTGGTCCTCATTTATGATGGAGAAAGATGGATGCAGAGAGATGCCTTGGTCCTCATTTATGATGGAGAAGATGGATGCAGAGAGATGCCTTGGTCCTCATTTATGATGGAGAAAGATGGATGCAGAGTGATGCCTTGGTCCTCATTTATGATGGAGAAAGATGGATGCAGAGAGATGCCTTGGTCCTCATTTATGATGGAGAAAGATGGATGCAGAGAGATGCCTTGGTCCTCATTTATGATGGAGAAAGATGGATGCAGAGTGATGCCTTGGTCCTCATTTATGATGGAGAATGATGGATGCAGAGAGATGCCTTGGTCCTCATTTATGATGGAGAATGATGGATGCAGAGAGATGCCTTGGTCCTCATTTATGATGGAGAATGATGGATGCAGAGAGATGCCTTGGTCCTCATTTATGATGGAGAAAGATGGATGCAGAGAGATGCCTTGGTCCTCATTTATGATGGAGAAAGATGGATGCAGAGTGATGCCTTGGTCCTCATTTATGATGGAGAAAGATGGATGCAGAGGATGCCTTGGTCCTCATTTATGATGGAGAATGATGGATGAGAGATGCCTTGGTCCTCATTTATGATGGAGAAAGATGGATGCAGAGTGATGCCTTGGTCCTCATTTATGATGGAGAATGATGGATGCAGAGAGATGCCTTGGTCCTCATTTATGATGGAGAATGATGGATGCAGAGAGATGCCTTGGTCCTCATTTATGATGGAGAAAGATGGATGCAGAGTGATGCCTTGGTCCTCATTTATGATGGAGAAAGATGGATGCAGAGGATGCCTTGGTCCTCATTTATGATGGAGAAAGATGGATGCAGAGTGATGCCTTGGTCCTCATTTATGATGGAGAAAGATGGATGCAGAGTGATGCCTTGGTCCTCATTTATGATGGAAAAAGATGGATGCAGAGTGATGCCTTGGTCCTCATTTATGATGGAAAGATGGATGCAGAGTGATGCCTTGGTCCTCATTTATGATGGAGAATGATGGATGCAGAGAGATGCCTTGGTCCTCATTTATGATGGAGAAAGATGGATGCAGAGTGATGCCTTGGTCCTCATTTATGATGGAGAAAGATGGATGCAGAGTGATGCCTTGGTCCTCATTTATGATGGAGAATGATGGATGCAGAGAGATGCCTTGGTCCTCATTTATGATTGATGGATGCAGAGTGATGCCTTGGATGATGGAGAAAGATGGATGCAGAGTGATGCCTTGGTCCTCATTTATGATGGAGAAAGATGGATGCAGAGAGATGCCTTGGTCCTCATTTATGATGGAGAAAGATGGATGCAGAGTGATGCCTTGGTCCTCATTTATGATGGAGAATGATGGATGCAGAGTGATGCCTTGGTCCTCATTTATGATGGAGAATGATGGATGCAGAGAGATGCCTTGGTCCTCATTTATGATGGAGAATGATGGATGCAGAGAGATGCCTTGGTCCTCATTTATGATGGAGAATGATGGATGCAGAGAGATGCCTTGGTCCTCATTTATGATGGAGAAGATGGATGCAGAGAGATGCCTTGGTCCTCATTTATGATGGAGAATGATGGATGCAGAGAGATGCCTTGGTCCTCATTTATGATGGAGAAAGATGGATGCAGAGTGATGCCTTGGTCCTCATTTATGATGGAGAAAGATGGATGCAGAGAGATGCCTTGGTCCTCATTTATGATGGAGAAAGATGGATGCAGAGTGATGCCTTGGTCCTCATTTATGATGGAGAATGATGGATGCAGAGAGATGCCTTGGTCCTCATTTATGATGGAGAAAGATGGATGCAGAGAGATGCCTTGGTCCTCATTTATGATGGAGAAAGATGGATGCAGAGTGATGCCTTGGTCCTCATTTATGATGGAGAAAGATGGATGCAGAGTGATGCCTTGGTCCTCATTTATGATGGAGAAAGATGGATGCAGAGAGATGCCTTGGTCCTCATTTATGATGGAGAATGATGGATGCAGAGAGATGCCTTGGTCCTCATTTATGATGGAGAAAGATGGATGCAGAGAGATGCCTTGGTCCTCATTTATGATGGAGAATGATGGATGCAGAGAGATGCCTTGGTCCTCATTTATGATGGAGAATGATGGATGCAGAGAGATGCCTTGGTCCTCATTTATGATGGAGAATGATGGATGCAGAGAGATGCCTTGGTCCTCATTTATGATGGAGAAAGATGGATGCAGAGAGATGCCTTGGTCCTCATTTATGATGGAGAATGATGGATGCAGAGAGATGCCTTGGTCCTCATTTATGATGGAGAAAGATGGATGCAGAGTGATGCCTTGGTCCTCATTTATGATGGAGAAAGATGGATGCAGAGAGATGCCTTGGTCCTCATTTATGATGGAGAAAGATGGATGCAGAGAGATGCCTTGGTCCTCATTTATGATGGAGAAAGATGGATGCAGAGTGATGCCTTGGTCCTCATTTATGATGGAGAAAGATGGATGCAGAGAGATGCCTTGGTCCTCATTTATGATGGAGAATGATGGATGCAGAGTGATGCCTTGGTCCTCATTTATGATGGAGAAAGATGGATGCAGAGAGATGCCTTGGTCCTCATTTATGATGGAGAAAGATGGATGCAGAGAGATGCCTTGGTCCTCATTTATGATGGAGAAAGATGGATGCAGAGAGATGCCTTGGTCCTCATTTATGATGGAGAAAGATGGATGCAGAGAGATGCCTTGGTCCTCATTTATGATGGAGAAAGATGGATGCAGAGTGATGCCTTGGTCCTCATTTATGATGGAGAAAGATGGATGCAGAGAGATGCCTTGGTCCTCATTTATGATGGAGAATGATGGATGCAGAGAGATGCCTTGGTCCTCATTTATGATGGAGAATGATGGATGCAGAGAGATGCCTTGGTCCTCATTTATGATGGAGAAAGATGGATGCAGAGTGATGCCTTGGTCCTCATTTATGATGGAGAAAGATGGATGCAGAGAGATGCCTTGGTCCTCATTTATGATGGAGAATGATGGATGCAGAGAGATGCCTTGGTCCTCATTTATGATGGAGAATGATGGATGCAGAGTGATGCCTTGGTCCTCATTTATGATGGAGAAAGATGGATGCAGGATGCCTTGGTCCTCATTTATGATGGAGAATGATGGATGCAGAGAGATGCCTTGGTCCTCATTTATGATGGAGAAAGATGGATGCAGAGAGATGCCTTGGTCCTCATTTATGATGGAGAAAGATGGATGCAGAGAGATGCCTTGGTCCTCATTTATGATGGAGAATGATGGATGCAGAGAGATGCCTTGGTCCTCATTTATGATGGAGAAAGATGGATGCAGAGTGATGCCTTGGTCCTCATTTATGATGGAGAAAGATGGATGCAGAGTGATGCCTTGGTCCTCATTTATGATGGAGAATGATGGATGCAGAGAGATGCCTTGGTCCTCATTTATGATGGAGAAAGATGGATGCAGAGAGATGCCTTGGTCCTCATTTATGATGGAGAAAGATGGATGCAGAGTGATGCCTTGGTCCTCATTTATGATGGAGAAAGATGGATGCAGAGAGATGCCTTGGTCCTCATTTATGATGGAGAAAGATGGATGCAGAGAGATGCCTTGGTCCTCATTTATGATGGAGAAAGATGGATGCAGAGAGATGCCTTGGTCCTCATTTATGATGGAGAAAGATGGATGCAGAGTGATGCCTTGGTCCTCATTTATGATGGAGAAAGATGGATGCAGAGTGATGCCTTGGTCCTCATTTATGATGGAGAATGATGGATGCAGAGAGATGCCTTGGTCCTCATTTATGATGGAGAAAGATGGATGCAGAGAGATGCCTTGGTCCTCATTTATGATGGAGAATGATGGATGCAGAGAGATGCCTTGGTCCTCATTTATGATGGAGAATGATGGATGCAGAGAGATGCCTTGGTCCTCATTTATGATGGAAAAGATGGATGCAGAGAGATGCCTTGGTCCTCATTTATGATGGAGAAAGATGGATGCAGAGAGATGCCTTGGTCCTCATTTATGATGGAGAAAGATGGATGCAGAGAGATGCCTTGGTCCTCATTTATGATGGAGAAGATGGATGCAGAGAGATGCCTTGGTCCTCATTTATGATGGAGAAAGATGGATGCAGAGAGATGCCTTGGTCCTCATTTATGATGGAGAATGATGGATGCAGAGAGATGCCTTGGTCCTCATTTATGATGGAGAAAGATGGATGCAGAGAGATGCCTTGGTCCTCATTTATGATGGAGAATGATGGATGCAGAGAGATGCCTTGGTCCTCATTTATGATGGAGAAAGATGGATGCAGAGAGATGCCTTGGTCCTCATTTATGATGGAGAATGATGGATGCAGAGAGATGCCTTGGTCCTCATTTATGATGGAGAATGATGGATGCAGAGAGATGCCTTGGTCCTCATTTATGATGGAGAAAGATGGATGCAGAGAGATGCCTTGGTCCTCATTTATGATGGAGAAAGATGGATGCAGAGAGATGCCTTGGTCCTCATTTATGATGGAGAAAGATGGATGCAGAGTGATGCCTTGGTCCTCATTTATGATGGAGAATGATGGATGCAGAGTGATGCCTTGGTCCTCATTTATGATGGAGAAAGATGGATGCAGAGAGATGCCTTGGTCCTCATTTATGATGGAGAAGATGGATGCAGAGTGATGCCTTGGTCCTCATTTATGATGGAGAAAGATGGATGCAGAGAGATGCCTTGGTCCTCATTTATGATGGAGAAAGATGGATGCAGAGAGATGCCTTGGTCCTCATTTATGATGGAGAAAGATGGATGCAGAGTGATGCCTTGGTCCTCATTTATGATGGAGAAAGATGGATGCAGAGAGATGCCTTGGTCCTCATTTATGATGGAGAAAGATGGATGCAGAGAGATGCCTTGGTCCTCATTTATGATGGAGAATGATGGATGCAGAGAGATGCCTTGGTCCTCATTTATGATGGAGAAAGATGGATGCAGAGAGATGCCTTGGTCCTCATTTATGATGGAGAAAGATGGATGCAGAGAGATGCCTTGGTCCTCATTTATGATGGAGAAAGATGGATGCAGAGTGATGCCTTGGTCCTCATTTATGATGGAGAAAGATGGATGCAGAGTGATGCCTTGGTCCTCATTTATGATGGAGAAAGATGGATGCAGAGAGATGCCTTGGTCCTCATTTATGATGGAGAAAGATGGATGCAGAGAGATGCCTTGGTCCTCATTTATGATGGAGAATGATGGATGCAGAGAGATGCCTTGGTCCTCATTTATGATGGAGAAAGATGGATGCAGAGAGATGCCTTGGTCCTCATTTATGATGGAGAAAGATGGATGCAGAGAGATGCCTTGGTCCTCATTTATGATGGAGAAAGATGGATGCAGAGAGATGCCTTGGTCCTCATTTATGATGGAGAAAGATGGATGCAGAGTGATGCCTTGGTCCTCATTTATGATGGAGAAAGATGGATGCAGAGAGATGCCTTGGTCCTCATTTATGATGGAGAAAGATGGATGCAGAGAGATGCCTTGGTCCTCATTTATGATGGAGAATGATGGATGCAGAGAGATGCCTTGGTCCTCATTTATGATGGAGAAAGATGGATGCAGAGAGATGCCTTGGTCCTCATTTATGATGGAGAATGATGGATGCAGAGAGATGCCTTGGTCCTCATTTATGATGGAGAAAGATGGATGCAGAGAGATGCCTTGGTCCTCATTTATGATGGAGAAAGATGGATGCAGAGAGATGCCTTGGTCCTCATTTATGATGGAGAAAGATGGATGCAGAGAGATGCCTTGGTCCTCATTTATGATGGAGAAAGATGGATGCAGAGAGATGCCTTGGTCCTCATTTATGATGGAGAAAGATGGATGCAGAGAGATGCCTTGGTCCTCATTTATGATGGAGAAAGATGGATGCAGAGAGATGCCTTGGTCCTCATTTATGATGGAGAATGATGGATGCAGAGAGATGCCTTGGTCCTCATTTATGATGGAGAATGATGGATGCAGAGAGATGCCTTGGTCCTCATTTATGATGGAGAATGATGGATGCAGAGAGATGCCTTGGTCCTCATTTATGATGGAGAAAGATGGATGCAGAGAGATGCCTTGGTCCTCATTTATGATGGAGAAAGATGGATGCAGAGAGATGCCTTGGTCCTCATTTATGATGGAGAATGATGGATGCAGAGAGATGCCTTGGTCCTCATTTATGATGGAGAAAGATGGATGCAGAGAGATGCCTTGGTCCTCATTTATGATGGAGAAAGATGGATGCAGAGAGATGCCTTGGTCCTCATTTATGATGGAGAAAGATGGATGCAGAGTGATGCCTTGGTCCTCATTTATGATGGAGAATGATGGATGCAGAGAGATGCCTTGGTCCTCATTTATGATGGAGAAAGATGGATGCAGAGAGATGCCTTGGTCCTCATTTATGATGGAGAAAGATGGATGCAGAGAGATGCCTTGGTCCTCATTTATGATGGAGAAAGATGGATGCAGAGAGATGCCTTGGTCCTCATTTATGATGGAGAAAGATGGATGCAGAGTGATGCCTTGGTCCTCATTTATGATGGAGAAAGATGGATGCAGAGAGATGCCTTGGTCCTCATTTATGATGGAGAATGATGGATGCAGAGAGATGCCTTGGTCCTCATTTATGATGGAGAAAGATGGATGCAGAGTGATGCCTTGGTCCTCATTTATGATGGAGAAAGATGGATGCAGAGAGATGCCTTGGTCCTCATTTATGATGGAGAAAGATGGATGCAGAGAGATGCCTTGGTCCTCATTTATGATGGAGAAAGATGGATGCAGAGAGATGCCTTGGTCCTCATTTATGATGGAGAATGATGGATGCAGAGTGATGCCTTGGTCCTCATTTATGATGGAGAAAGATGGATGCAGAGAGATGCCTTGGTCCTCATTTATGATGGAGAAAGATGGATGCAGAGAGATGCCTTGGTCCTCATTTATGATGGAGAAAGATGGATGCAGAGAGATGCCTTGGTCCTCATTTATGATGGAGAAGATGGATGCAGAGAGATGCCTTGGTCCTCATTTATGATGGAGAAAGATGGATGCAGAGAGATGCCTTGGTCCTCATTTATGATGGAGAATGATGGATGCAGAGAGATGCCTTGGTCCTCATTTATGATGGAGAAAGATGGATGCAGAGAGATGCCTTGGTCCTCATTTATGATGGAGAAAGATGGATGGAGTCCTCATTTATGATGGAGAAAGATGGATGCAGAGAGATGCCTTGGTCCTCATTTATGATGGAGAAAGATGGATGCAGAGAGATGCCTTGGTCCTCATTTATGATGGAGAATGATGGATGCAGAGTGATGCCTTGGTCCTCATTTATGATGGAGAAAGATGGATGCAGAGAGATGCCTTGGTCCTCATTTATGATGGAGAAAGATGGATGCAGAGAGATGCCTTGGTCCTCATTTATGATGGAGAAAGATGGATGCAGAGAGATGCCTTGGTCCTCATTTATGATGGAGAAAGATGGATGCAGAGAGATGCCTTGGTCCTCATTTATGATGGAGAAAGATGGATGCAGAGAGATGCCTTGGTCCTCATTTATGATGGAGAAAGATGGATGCAGAGAGATGCCTTGGTCCTCATTTATGATGGAGAAAGATGGATGCAGAGAGATGCCTTGGTCCTCATTTATGATGGAGAAAGATGGATGCAGAGAGATGCCTTGGTCCTCATTTATGATGGAGAATGATGGATGCAGAGAGATGCCTTGGTCCTCATTTATGATGGAGAAAGATGGATGCAGAGAGATGCCTTGGTCCTCATTTATGATGGAGAAAGATGGATGCAGAGAGATGCCTTGGTCCTCATTTATGATGGAGAAAGATGGATGCAGAGAGATGCCTTGGTCCTCATTTATGATGGAGAAAGATGGATGCAGAGAGATGCCTTGGTCCTCATTTATGATGGAGAATGATGGATGCAGAGAGATGCCTTGGTCCTCATTTATGATGGAGAAAGATGGATGCAGAGTGATGCCTTGGTCCTCATTTATGATGGAGAAAGATGGATGCAGAGTGATGCCTTGGTCCTCATTTATGATGGAGAAAGATGGATGCAGAGAGATGCCTTGGTCCTCATTTATGATGGAGAAAGATGGATGCAGAGAGATGCCTTGGTCCTCATTTATGATGGAGAGAGATGGATGCAGAGAGATGCCTTGGTCCTCATTTATGATGGAG
>NW_027260438.1:0-9827 GCF_045791955.1 Oncorhynchus clarkii lewisi
TTTAAAGGTCCCTGGTTCGATCCCGGGTTTCGGGATTTGTTCTTTCTTCATGCTCTGGCTTCAAGGAAACTATCCACTGCTTTGTTTGTGGGCCTCAATGGTGTGTGCTACGCTGCTCCTCTGAAAGTAAGTAATTTCTTGCTTTTTCATCTGACATTTTGACATCAGTGTTACAGGAAAGTTGCTTGTCATTGTTACATGACAGTAGGTTGTCGTAAGACAAGGCTGCATGAAGTGTGAACTGGAGCTTTCTTGGATCCACAAAAAAAATAGTTTTTGGGGAATGCGGGCATCGATCCCACTACCTACAGCATGCTAAGCAAACACAATACCAATTGATCAAATTCCCCAGCTGTTTGGAATTGCCACAAGGAGCAACCAAGAGTGTCCAGTCTTGTCAGGCTATGCTCTGTTGGTGGACTTGTTAGTTTGTGCTCCAGCACTTGCAGAGGCTCGGTGCATCTCAACAACTGTGCTCTGTAGCCAGCGGCCGGTTAGCTCAGTTGGTTAGAGTGTGTGATACGCTGCTCTCTGAAAGTAAGTAATGTCTTTCTTTTTCATCTGACATTGTGACATCAGTGTTACATGAGAGTTTCTTGTCATTGTTACATGACAGTTTCTTGTCATTGTTTACATGACAGTAGGTTGTCGTAAGACAAGGCTGCATGAAGTGTGAACTGGAGTTTTCTTGGATCCATGAAAGAATTTGCTTTTGGAGAATGCAGGCATCGATCCCACTAGCTCACACATGCAAAGCATTTGAGCTAATTCCCCAGCCGTTTGGAATTTCCGCAAGAAGCAACCTAGAGGGTCCAGTCTTGTCAGGCTATGCTGTTGGTGGACTTGTTTGTTTACGTGCCAGCACTTGCAGAGGCTCGGTGCATTTCAACAATTGAGCAAAATAGCAAATGGCCGGTTAGCTCAGTTGGTTAGAGTGTGGTGCTAATAACGCCAAGGTCATGGGTTCGATCCCCGTACTGGCTATGATATACATTTTGAGTGTCAAAATTGTGAGTCACATGCATGTGAATTGTCAAGGGTGAAAAAAAATTAGTGAATTGCCGAAATAGCTCAGTTGGGAGAGCGTTAGACTGAAGATCTAAAGGTCCCTGGTTCGATCCCGGGTTTCGGCATTTGTATTTGTTCTTTCTTGATGCTCTGGCTTCAAGGAAACTATCCACAGCTTTGTTTGTGGGCCTCAATGGCGTGTGCTACGCTGCTCCTCTGTAAGTAACTTCTTGCTTTTTCATCTGACATTTTGACATCAGTGTTACAGGAAAGTTGCTTGTCATTGTTACATGACAGTAGGTTGTCGTAAGACAAGGCTGCATGAAGTGTGAACTGGAGCTTTCTTAGATACACAAAAAAAAATGTTTTTGGGGAATGCGGGCATCGATCCCACTACCTATAGCATGCTAAGCAAACACAACACCAATTGATCAAATTCCCCAGCTGTTTGGAATTGCCACAAAGAGCAACCAAGAGTGTCCAGTCTTGTCAGGCTATGCTGTTGGTGGACTTGTTAGTTTGTGCTCCAGCACTTGCAGAGGCTCGGTGCATCTCAACAACTGTGCTCTGTAGCCAGCGGCCGGTTAGCTCAGTTGGTTAGAGTGTGTGATACGCTGCTCTCTGAAAGTAAGTAATGTCTTTCTTTTTCATCTGACATTGTGACATCAGGGTTACATGAGAGTTTCTTGTCATTTTTACATGACAGTTTCTTGTCATTGTTTACATGACAGTAGGTTGTCGTAAGACAAGGCTGCATGAAGTGTGAACTGGAGTTTTCTTGGATCCATGTAAGGGAATACCCCCCTGAATTGGACAAAAATGAATGGCAAGATATTGGCATTGGACAAACCATATACACGATATCCAATACCACCCAAAGCGGCGTTGATTCGTGCAAAGTATATGGCAAATGCCATATGGCAATTGCCAATTGTAACACCTCAAAAATCCAACAGGGGGCGAGTGCGCTCCACCGGGGTTTTTCATGTTGGAAATGCAACCCAAGTCAACATCCAAAAGCAAAATTTTGAAAAAAGGATTTTTTTTCCCAAAACTTATCACCCCTTAAAAAAGTGCTTTCTGGGCCGTTTTTCGAAATTCTTTCGCTTTTTTTGTCAATTACACATGTGTAAGAACTGTATGAATATACTTTTGTCCAATTTTGATATCACATTTTTTTTTTTAATTACATGCGCATAAGGCATTTGTCCATTTGCAATATGATTTCATAGGAAGTCAAAAGTCAAAAGTCAAAAATGTCAAAATTTGGTAAAAAACTTCACACATCCTTAAAAAAGTGCTTTCTGGACCGTTTTTCAAAATTCTTTCGAATTTTGTGTCAATTACACACGTATAAGAACTGTATCAACATACTTTATTCGTATTTTATTATCATAATTTTTTATTTTTTTTTACTTGTGCATAAGGCATATGTTTTGTCCATTTGCAATATGATTTAATAGGATGTCAAAAGTCGAAAATGTGATTTTTTTTTTAAACTTTAAAAACTAAAAAAAGTGCTTTCTGGACCGTTTTTCGAAATTGTTTCGATTTTAAGACAATTAATCATGTGTAAGAAGTGTATGAATATACTTTTGTAAAATGTTTTATCATAATTTTATTTTTTTTACTTGTGCATAAGGAATATGATTTGTCCATTTGCAATATGATTTCACAGGAAGTCAAAAGTCAAAGTCAAAAGTCAATTTTTTTGGGGGCCAAAATTGACTGAACTGATGAACTCGGGACGGCCGGGCAGTGATAGTTGTTCATTTCCATCACTCGTTGTGTTGATTTCATCATGTCCATTTGGTGATGTTTTTTCACTATAGAATCATATTGCAAATGCGCGTGCAACTGGTAACCGGAAAAAAAAAATGATGATTTCATTATGTCCATTTGTTTATGTTTCCTTACTTTTTCAAAGTCACTGTGCATTTGCAATATGTTTTAATGGGCAGGTACCATCACGAATTTGTCATGCTCAAAATTCAAACTATACTTTGCTCAAACTATACCTTTGTCAACTTGTATTATCATAATTTTTTTTTGTTTTACTTGTGCATAAGGCATATGTTTTGTCCATTTGCAATATGATATCATAGGAAGTCAAAAGTCAAAGTCAAAAGTAACGATTTTCCTCCGTGCAACTGGTGATCTGAAATGTGCAACTGGTGATCTGAAATGTGCAACTGGTAACCCAAAAAAAAAAAATTGATTCTATGTTTCCTTACTTTTTCAAAGTCACTGTGCATTTGCAATATGTTTTAATGGGCAGGTACCATCACGAATTTGTCATGCTATAAAAATCCTGCAGGAATGTGAAATTGACTGGCCGGATGAACTCGGGATGGCTTTGCAGTGATTCTGGGTCATCTCAATCGCTCGTTAGGGTTGATTTCAGAATGTCGCTTTTGGTGATGTTTTTTCACTATAGAATCATATTGCAAATGCACGTGCAACTGGTCACCCAAAAATAAAAAAAAATTGTTTATGTTTCCTTACTTTTTCAAAGTCACTGTGCATTTGCAATATGTTTTAATGGGCAGGTACCATCACCAATTGGTCATGCTATAAAAATCCTGCAGGAATGTGAAATTGACTGGCCCGATGAACTCGGGATGGCTTTGCAGTGATTCTGGTTCATCTCAATCGCTCGTTAGGGTTGATTTCAGAATGTCGCTTTTGGTGATGGTACCTCACTGTTTAAACATATTGCAAATGTACAAGAGTCAAGTGGACAAGAGTCCATCAGTCAATTAGATATCATTCTGACACCAAACTGATACAAACTGACACCAAACCCACTTTTTCCAACTCGTTTAGTAGCCAACTATTACATACTTCAGAGCTGGCCCAAAATTCACAACGCCTTCGGTTCAAACCATAAAAAAACCATAAAACACGTAGTTACGTTCTAGCTGCGGGTCCATTTCTTATGTTATGTGTTAGCCTAGCTGAGGCGACCCCGAATCCCAAGTTTCGGCTCGATAGGTCATTTGGTGTCCGAGAAAAACCCTAATTGGTGCTGAAAATTCACTTTTTTCCATGCCTTGCTACAGGGTCCTTGAACGAGCTATCGGACAGAAACGTTGGGGTCCGTCTCTATGGGCCGAGCCGGTTTCAATGCACCTAGCCTTGCATCTCTGAGACTTTTCTAAACGTCGTCATTTTCGTAATGGTCAAAATGAATTGAAGGTATTGCAAATGTACGAGGCTGTTTCTCGGTCCGAGAACCGTCTAGAGCCACGTAACTCACCACGTACCATCGACCGGAGGTCTAGAACAGGTTTCTAAAGTTTCGGAACTCTAGGTCTGACGGTTCTTTTTTAGCTCCAACAAAGCTAACTATTGCAGCCACTGTCTGTCTCTACGCACCCCAATACGTCCCTCCATCCAAGTTGTGTTTTAGTGTGATTTTTTTTTCCTTTGATTTTTTGGGGGAAAAATGACTGATTTACAGTTCATGGGGGTTGCCTAATCACATATATGAAGTTTTGGACAGATCTGACTTTTTTAACCCTTCGAAACAGCCCCTGAGACACCAATTATGGCACTTCCGGTTGGCACAGGAAGCTATAAATCAACACATATCCTCATTGGGGTATGCTGTTACAGAATCCTGAGTTTTAAGTCCTTACGTTAAGAATTGACTGATTTACACAGGGTTGAATGCACTATGTCTATCAAACTGCAGACAGGGTATGGGTAAACACTTTTAGGGTGATTTTAACCACTTCCGGTTGGTCCAGGAAGCTTAGAATCAACACAGGTAGACCTCATAGTGGCCTGATGGACTGGTACCGAAGACAGGTTCATACGGCATTCATAACCCATATAGACTTCAGGTTGAAATTAGGGGTGCAGGCAATGTATTCCTATGGGGAGAGATGACACTGTAATCTGTGAGATCAAAAAACACTGTTTTACTGTTAAGGGTTAATGCCACACGGTCAAGGTTAGGCTTGCACGGATCGAGAGGACCTTAGGAACATTCCTGTGGTGGAATTTGTCTTCTCACCCTAACGGTTCTCTCACTCTCACCCAAAATCAAATGACATTGTGGGGCAGGCTACATTTTGGGCCTACTTTCTAATGGTCGCTGCGCCTAGACCGAGCGAGCTACGGTCAAGAGGGATATCTCGTTGAACTCGGCACGGCCTAGGGATTATGGTAATGCCATTTCCTGCTCTCTGTGTCTTTAAGCACCGCACTTTATCACTCCATCCTTCCTGTGTGTGTGTGAGGGAGGTTTTCTTTGACATCTGTTGGGAGAAATGACTGATTTACAGTTCAGAAGGGTTGCCTAGTCACACATATGACATTTTGGAGAGATCAGACTTTTTTAACCCCTCGAAACAGCCCCTGAGACACCAATTATGGCACTTCCGGTTGGCACAGGAAGCTATAAGTTAACACATATCTTGGTTGACATAGCCACTTACAGAATCCTGAGTTTTAAGTCTTTACGTTAAGAATTGACTGATCTACACAGGGTTGAATGCACTATGTCTATCAAACTGCAGGCAGTGTATGGGTATACACTTTTAGGGTGATTTTAACCACTTCCGGTTGCTCCAGGAAGCTTAGATTCGACACAGGTAGACCTCATAGTGGCCTGATGGACTGTCTTAGAAGACAGGTTCATAAGGCATTCATAACCCACATAGGCTTCAGGTTGAATTTAGAGGTGCAGGCAATGTATTCCTATGGGGAGAGAAGTCAAAGCAAGCTGTTTCAAGTAAACACCTTCTTTTTACTGTGAAGGGTTAATGCCACACGGTCAAGGTTAGGCTTGCACGGATCGGGAGGACCTCAGGAACGCACCTGAGGTCGAATTGTGCTTCTCACCCTAACGGTTCTCTCACTGCCACCCAAAATCAAATGACATTGTGGGGCAGGCTTCATTTTGGGCCTTCTTTTTTTCAAGTTCGCTGCACTCAGAACGAGCTACGGTCAAGCGGGGCGTCTCGTTGAACTCGGCACAGTCTGGAGACTATGGTGATGCCATTTTTTGTGTTGATTTCAGAATGACATTTTGGTGATGGTCCCTCTCCGTTTAAACATATTGCAAATGCACAAAAGTCAACTAGCAAGTCAGTGTCCATCAGTCAATTAGATGTCATTATGACACCAAACGGATATCAATTGACACCAAACCCACTTTTTCCTACTCATTTAGAAGCCAACTATCACATATGTCAGAGCAGGCCCATAATTCACAGCGCCTTCAGTTTAAAACATAATAAAAAGGTAAAACACATAGTTACGTTCTAGCTGCGGGTCCAGTTCGGACATTATGTGAAGTCCTATGTGAGGCGACCCCGAATCCCGAGTTTCGGCTCGATAGGTCATTTGGTGTCCGAGAAAAACCCTAATTGGTGCTGAAAATCCACTTTTTTTCCATGCCTTGCTACGGGGTCCTTGAACGAGCTATCGGACAGAAATGTTGGGGTCCGTCTCTATGGGCCGAGCCGGTTTCAATGCACCTAGCCTTGCGTCTCTGAGACTTTTCTAAACGTCGTCATTTTTGTGATGGTCAAAATGAATTGAAGGTATTGCAAACGTACGAGGCTGTTTCTCGGTCCGAGAACCGTCTAGAGCCACGTACCATCGACCGGAGGTCTAGAACAGGTTTCTAAAGTTTCGGAACTCTAGGTCTGACGGTTCTTTTTTAGCTCCAACAAAGCTAACTATTGCAGCCACTGTCTGTCTCTACGCACCCCAATACGTCCCTCCTTCCAAGTTGTGTTTTAGTGTGATTTTTTTTTCCTTTGAATTTTTGGGGAAAAATGACTGATTTACAGTTCATGGGGGTTGCCTAATCACACATATGAAGTTTTGGAAAGATCAGACTTTTTTAACCCCTCGAAACAGCCCCTGAGACACCAATTATGGCACTTCCGGTTGGCACAGGAAGC
The DNA here is from genome assembly GCF_045791955.1 of Oncorhynchus clarkii lewisi. NCBI lineage: Eukaryota > Metazoa > Chordata > Actinopteri > Salmoniformes > Salmonidae > Oncorhynchus > Oncorhynchus clarkii. Next base: position 6,930 of record NW_027260438.1, read on the forward strand.
TATAAATCAACACATATCCTCATTGGGGTATGCTGTTACAGAATCCTGAGTTTTAAGTCCTTACGTTAAGAACTGACTGATTTACACAGGGTTGAATGCACTATGTCTGTCAAACTGCAGGCAGGGTATGGGTAAACACTTTTAGGGGCATTTTAACCACTTCCGGTTGGTCCAGGAAGCTCAGAATCAACACAGGTAGACCTCATAGTGGCTTGATGGACTGGTACCGAAGACAGGTTCATACGGCATTCATAACCCATATAGACTTCAGGTTGAAATTAGGGGTGCAGGCAATGTATTCCTATGGGGAGAGATGACACTGTAATCTGTGAGATCAAAAAACACTGTTTTACTGTTAAGGGTTAATGCCACACGGTCAAGGTTAGGCTTGCACGGATCGGGAGGACCTTAGGAACATTCATGTGGTGGAATTTTTCTTCTCACCTAAACGGTTCTCTCACTGTCACTCAAAAGCAAATGACATTGTGGGGCAGGCTTCATTTTGGGCCTACTTTTCTAATGGTCGTTGCGCTTAGACCGAGCGAGCTACGGTCAAGCGGGATAGCTCGTTGAACTCAGCACAGTCTGGAGACTATGGTGATGCCATTTTTTGTGTTGATTTCAGAATGCCATTTTGGTGATGGTCCCTCTCCGTTTAAACATATTGCAAATGCACAAAAGTCAACTAGCAAGTCAGTGTCCATCAGTCAATTAGATGTCATTATGACACCAAACCCACTTTTTACTACTCATTTAGAAGCCAACTATCACATATGTCAGAGCAGTCCCATAATTCACAGCGCCTTTAGTTTAAAACATAATAAAAAGGTAAAACACATAGTTACGTTCTAGCTGCGGGTCCAGTTCGGACATTATGTGAAGTCCTATGTGAGGCGACCCCGAATCCCGAGTTTCGGCTCGATAGGTCATTTGGTGTCCGAGAAAAACCCTAACTGGTGCTGAAAATCCACTTTTTTCCATGCCTTGCTACAGGGTCCTTGAACGAGCTATCGGACAGAAACGTTGGGGTCCGTCTCTATGGGCCGAGCCGGTTTCAATGCACCTAGCCTTGCGTCTCTGAGACTTTTCTAAACGTCGTCATTTTTGTGATGGTCAAAATGAATTGAAGGTATTGCAAATGTACGAGGCTGTTTCTCGGTCCGAGAACCGTCTAGAGCCACGTAACTCACCACGTACCATCGACCGGAGGTCTAGAACAGGTTTCTAAAGTTTCAGAACTCTAGGTCTGACGGTTCTTTTTTAGCTCCAACAAAGCTAACTATTGCAGCCACTGTCTGTCTCTACGCACCCCAATACGTCCCTCCATCCAAGTTGTGTTTTAGTGTGATTTTTTTTTCCTTTGATTTTTTTGGGGAAAAATGACTGATTTACAGTTCATGGGGGTTGCCTAATCACATATATGAAGTTTTGGACAGATCAGACTTTTTTAACCCTTCGAAACAGCCCCTGAGACACCAATTATGGCACTTCCGGTTGGCACATATCCTCATTGGGGTATGCTTTTACATAATCCTGAGTTTTAAGTCTTTACGTTAAGAACTGAGTTATTTACGGAGGGTTTAGTATGTGTGTGTTATTTCAGAAAATCATAGAAAATCACAGAAATCTCGCAGAGCTCCGCAGCACACTTTAAAAAGATTCGTATGAACACCCTGCAACTGGATCTGTAACCGTTGGAAAAAAAAAACGCCTATTTGTGACCATCAACAAGTTGTCATTGTTCCGTTTCTCTTAAATGACGATAGATAAATGGCTGGTTCTTTTTTTATTGACACCGGAGGCTCCTTGACTTTGACCTGAAGTGGAAAAATAATTTCTCTACTTCCATTTTGGACCTTTAATCCCAGAAAAACGGCCATAACTCAAAAACCGTTGAGGCCTAGACGCCATCTTGTTCGGGGCCAACTGCCCATTATGCCAAACCTACGCTCACCAAGTTTCGGCTTCGAAATATTTTCCGTTTTCGAGATAAGGCCCCGTCGTGATTCGTGATGTTTTGCCAAATTGCCATATGATTCCGTATGCCCTCTTGTGGGAATTTCCGGGATAGCGGAAAAATGGTCCAAAACTTGTTTATTTTATAAAACGGAAACCGAATGTCCGACAAAGTTCATTTGATGACTTCCCGGTAGGTCTGGCCCTACCGCACGGGCCGACGCCGACCAGCAAATTTTACAAATGTTTTCGGACACTGAAGTAAGGGACCGTACATTTGCAATATGGAATTTTTCACTGATCATACACGAAATGCCGAAATGTTCCCTTATGTATGAAAGAATTTGCTTTTGGGAGAATGCAGGCATCGATCCCACTACCTATAGCATGCAAAGCATTTGAGCTAATTCCCCAGCCGTTTGGAATTTCCGCAAGAAGCAACCTAGAGGGTCCAGTCTTGTCAGGCTATGCTGTTGGTGGACTTGTTTGTTTACGTGCCAGCACTTGCAGAGGCTCGGTGCATTTCAACAATTGAGCAAAATAGCAAATGGCCGGTTAGCTCAGTTGGTTAGAGTGTGGTGCTAATAACGCCAAGGTCATGGGTTCGATCCCCGTACTGGTTATGATGTACACTTTGAGTGTCAAAATTGTGAGTCACATGCATGTGAATTGTCAAGGGTGCCACAGAAATAAAATTAGTGAATTGCCGTAATAGCTCAGTTGGGAGAGCGTTAGACTGAAGATCTAAAGGTCCCTGGTTCGATCCCGGGTTTCGGCATTTGTTCTTTCTTCATGCTCTGGCTTCAAGGAAACTATCCACAGCTTTGTTTGTGGGCCTCAATGGTGTGTGCTACGCTGCTCCTCTGAAAGTAAGTAATTTCTTGCTTTTTCATCTGACATTTTGACATCAGTGTTACAGGAAAGTTGCTTGTCATTGTTACA
>NW_027260439.1:0-9818 GCF_045791955.1 Oncorhynchus clarkii lewisi
GTTACAATTTAAAATTCAAGAGAGAGAGAGAGAGAGAGAGAGAGAGAGAGAGAGAGAGAGAGAGAGAGAGAGAGAGAGAGAGAGAGAGAGAGAGAGAGAGAGAGAGAGAGAGAGAGAGAGAGAGAGAGAGAGAGAGAGAGAGAGAGAATCCTCTGGGGCTCTGTTCACAAACACAAACACACTCCACAGAGCCCGGACAGCAGCACAATTAGACCCAACCAAATCATGAGAAAAGATAATTACTTGACACATTGGAAAGAATTAACAAAAATTCCACAGTGTGCCATCACAGCAGTAAGATTTGTGACCTGTTGCCACAAGAAAAGGGCAACCAATGAAGAACAAACACCATTGTAAATACAACCCATATTTATGCTTATTTATTTTCCCTTTTATACTTTAGCCATTTGTACATCCTTACAACACATCGTTACAACACTGTATATATACATAATATGACATTTGTAATGTCTTTATTGTTTTGGAACTTCTGTGAGTGTAATGTCTACTGTTAATTTTGATTGTTTATTTCACTTTGTATAATATCTACCTCACTTGCTTTGGCAATGTTAACATGTTTCCCATGCCAATAAAGCCCCTTGAATTGAATTGAATTGGGAGAGAGAGAGAGAGAGAGAGAGAGAGAGAGAGAGAGAGAGAGAGAGAGAGAGAGAGAGAGAGAGGGAGGAGAGAGAGAGAGAGAGAGGGAAGGAGAGAGAGAGAGAGAGGGAGGGGGGGAGAGAGAGAGAGAGAGAGAGAGAGAAAGAGAGAGGGAGGGGGAGAGAGAGAGAGAGAGAGAGACGAGAGAGAGAGAGAGAGAGAGAGAGAGAGAGAGAGAGAGAGAGCGAGAGCGAGAGCGAGAGAGAGAGAGAGAGAGAGAGAGAGAGCGAGAGAGAGAGAGAGAGAGAGAGAGAGAGAGAGAGAGGGAGGGGGAGAGAGAGAGAGAGAGAGAGGGAGGGAGGGAGAGGGGAGAGAGAGAGAGAGGGAGAGAGGGGGAGAGAGAGAAGTAGGTAGGAAGAAAGGGTATATCTAGACACCTCTACAATGGGACAGAAAGAGAGCCGTTTGCAGTGAGTCAGCATGAATACTGATATCTCCAGCAGGATACAGTTGTATTGTTGTCAGACCACTCTTCAGTTTAGGCAACCCGTATCCATGCCCACTATATCCTGTTGGGGGACTTGTGTCTTATTCTTTAAACTTAACAAACGTCACAGAGGTGGAATGTATGGAGCTCTGTGCTAGACAATTATTTCTGAACCTTTCATCATTGCGCAACCTGTGCACACAAATTATTCACTGAGAGAGAGAGACAGAGAGAGAGAGAGAGAGAGAGAGAGAGAGAGAGAGAGAGAGAGAGAGAGAGAGAGAGAGAGAGAGAGAGAGAGGGGGGGGAGAAAGGGGATACAGAAGGAAAGAGAGGGATGAGGAGAAAGTGAAGTAAAGAGAAAGGAGCAGGGGGAGAGAGCAGAGATGTTAATGTCACCGTGGAGGGCTCCAGACCTGACCCTTGACAATGACAGAGCTTGGAGAGGTGGAAAACACTTGATTCCTCAAAGGCATTGACCTACAATACCGGCACTCCACAATAACACAGCCATTTAATGAAATAAATTATAATGAAGTTCATTGACCTTTACAGAAGGTTTGACTGCTGTCTTCTCATTACCTCTGATATTACAGGTCTTTGGTAGTATTAGTGGTGGCCGTGCCCATGTGGTGGATGACATCACTGGTAATAATGAAAAGAGCAATAACAATGAGTGTGTGAGGGTGGAATGGAGTAGCCCCCTACCCTCTCACCCCAACCACTACTCCCTCACCCCAACCACCACTCCTAGCCCCCTACTCCCTCACCCCAACCACTACTCCCTCACCCCAACTACCACTCCTAGTCCCCTACTCCCTCACCCCAACTACCACTCCTAGCCCCCTACTCCCTCACCCCAACCATCACTCCTAGCCCCCTACCCTCTCACCCCAACCACTACTCCCTCACCCCAACCACCACCCCTAGTCCCCTACTCCCTCACCCCAAACACCACCCCTAGTCCCCTACTCCCTCACCCCAACCACCACTCCTAGTCCCCTACCCCCTCACTCCAACCAGCACCCATAGCCCCCTACCCCCTCACCCCAACCACCACTCCTAGCCCCCTACCCCCTCACCTCAACCACCCCCCCACCCCCCCTGCTGACTCCGATTCCCAGCTGCTATTCTTGGGTAGAGGAGGAGGGTGGCTACCATGGTGCTCCAGGGGTTAACAGGTTCTGACACATCCCCTTTATCCCTCTAGCCTCTCCACTGGACATGACACCTCATTACAAGCACCTATTTCCACCCATCAAACACCTTCTCTGATGAACTGGCAGCTGCCACTACGGCCAAAGGCACTACAGGAGGATGTGTGTGTACGTTTGTACCAGAGAGAGTCATTAACACAGAGAGAAAGTGTTTATTCATTTTTTAATTTGATTTAACCTTTATTTAACTAGGCATGTCAGTTAACAATAAATTCTTATAAACAAAGACGGCCTACACCGGCTAAATCCTAACCCGGACGACTCTGGGCCAATTGTTTGCCACCCTTTGGGACTCCCAATCACGGACGGTTGTGATACAGCCTGCAATCGAACCATGGTCTGTACTGATTCCTGTAGCACTGAAATCCAGTGCCTTAGACCTCTGGACCACTCGGGGGCCCGAACACAGAGAGAGAGAGAGTCAATAACACAGAGAGAGAGAGTCATTCAAACAGAGACAAAGACATTAACACAGAGAGACAACTTATCACAGAGAGAGAGAGTCATTAACACAGACAGAGAGAGAGCCATTAACACAGAGAGAGAGTCATTAACACATAGAGAGAGAGACTAATTAACACAGAGAGAGGGTCATTAACACAGACAGAGAGAGAGTCATTCAAACAGAGAGAGGTTTATTAACAAAGAGAGAGACTCATTAACACAGAGAGAGACTCATTAACACAGAGAGAGACTCATTAGCACAGAGAGAGATTCATTAACACAGAGAGAGAGTCATTCAAACAGAGAGAGGTTCATTAACACAGAGAGAGTAATTAACACAGAGACAGAGTCATTAACAAAGAGAGAGAGTCATTAACAAAGAGAGAGAGTCATTAAAACAGAGAGAGGCTCATTAACACAGAGAGAGTGTCAATACCACAGAGAGAGTCATTAACACAGAGAGATAGAGTCATTCAAACGGAGAAAGAGTCATTAGCACAGAGAGAGACTCATTAACACACACAGAGAGAGTCATTAACACCTTATTAAGTTCTGGGTTCTATCTTTCAGTCCCCACTGCTAAACATAGAGACCAACATTACAGTAGGTCAACATAGAGACCAACATTACAGTAGGCAAACATAGAGACCAACATTACAGCAGGTAAACATAGAGACCAACATTACAGCAGGAAAACATAGAGACCAACATTACAGCAGGTAAACATAGAGACCAACATTACAGCAGGAAAACATAGAGACCAACATTACAGCAGGCAAACATTACAGTAGACCAACATTACAGTAGGCAAACATAGAAACCAACATTACAGCAGGTAAACATTACAGTAGACCAACATTACAGTAGGCAAACATAGAGACCAACATTACAGTAGACCAACATTACAGTAGGCAAACATAGAGACCAACATTACAGTAGACCAACATTATAGTAGGCAAACATAGAAACCAACATTACAGCAGGCAAACATTACAGTAGACCAACATTACAGTAGGCAAACATAGAAACCAACATTACAGTAGGCAAACATAGAGACCAACATTACAGTAGACCAACATTACAGTAGGCAAACATAGAGACCAACATTACAGTAGACCAATATTACAGTAGGCAAACATAGAGACCAACATTACAGTAGGCAAACATAGAGACCAACATTACAGTAGGTAAACATAGAGAACAACATTACAGTAGGCAAACATAGAGACCAACATTACAGTAGACCAACATTACAGTAGGCAAACATAGAGACCAACATTACAGTAGACCAACATTATAGTAGGCAAACATAGAAACCAACATTACAGTAGGCAAACATAGAGACCAACATTACAGTAGACCAACATTACAGTAGGCAAACATAGAGACCAATATTACAGTAGACCAACATTATAGTAGGCAAACATAGAAACCAACATTACAGCAGGCAAACATTACAGTAGACCAACATTACAGTAGGCAAACATAGAAACCAACATTACAGTAGGCAAACATAGAGACCAACATTACAGTAGACCAACATTACAGTAGGCAAACATAGAGACCAACATTACAGTAGACCAACATTATAGTAGGCAAACATAGAAACCAACATTACAGCAGGCAAACATTACAGTAGACCAACATTACAGTAGACCAATATTACAGTAGGCAAACATAGAGACCAACATTACAGTAGGCAAACATAGAGACCAACATTACAGTAGGTAAACATAGAGAACAACATTACAGTAGACCAATATTACAGTAGGCAAACATAGAAACCAACATTACAGCAGGTAAACATATATACCAACATTACAGTAGACCAATATTACAGTAGGCAAACATAGAGACCAACATTACAGTAGGCAAACATAGAGACCAACATTACAGTAGGTAAACATAGAGAACAACATTACAGTAGACCAATATTACAGTAGGCAAACATAGAGACCAACATTACAGTAGGCAAACATAGAGACCAACATTACAGTAGGCAAACATAGAGACCAACATTACAGTAGGTAAACATAGAGACCAACATTACAGTAGACCAACATTACAGTAGGCAAACATAGAGACCAACATTACAGTAGACCAACATTATAGTAGGCAAACATAGAAACCAACATTACAGCAGGCAAACATTACAGTAGACCAACATTACAGTAGGCAAACATAGAAACCAACATTACAGCAGGTAAACATAGAGACCAACATTACAGTAGGCAAACATAGAGACCAACATTACAGTAGGCAAACATAGAGACCAACATTACAGTAGGTAAACATAGAGAACAACATTACAGTAGGCAAACATAGAGACCAACATTACAGTAGGCAAACATAGAGACCAACATTACAGCAGGAAAACATAGAGACCAACATTACAGTAGGAAAACATAGAGACCAACATTACAGTAGACAAACATAGAGACCAACATTACAGTAGGCAAACATAGAGACCAACATTACAGTAGGTAAACATAGAGACCAACATTACAGTAGGCAAACATAGAGAGCCCTATGGGCCTTGGTCAAAAGTAGTGCACTATAAAGGGAACAGCGTGTCATTTGGGAGTAAGTTATGACGATGTAACTGTGTGTGTGTATGCCTGTGTGTGTATGCCTGTGTGTGTGTGCGTGTGTGTGTGTGTGTGTGTGTGTGTGTACACAAACATAACACTAGTGTGATGCCAGAGATTGCAGACAGACCCTATAGGCCTGATTGGTATGCTGGGGGGGTGTGTGTGTGTGTGTGTGCATGCACGTAGGTGTGGCTGTGTACTCCCTATAACTGGCTTCTACAACCAGCTCAGAGCTCATAAGGTGGCTGAGGTGCGTCAGTAATAAGTCCTTATTGAGCCCCTGAGGGGTGTAGTGTAGTGTAGCAGGGTAGAGGAGGGGCTGAGAGATTACAGAGTAGTGAGAGGAGACACAGACAGACAGACAGACAGACAGACAGACAGACAGCTAGGAGAGGACAGAGGAATAGCCACAGACATGTACCAATCTAACCAATCAGACACTCTATTGGTCTGATCTATCTATCCATCCTCCAATCACAATAGAGAATGACGCTTGGTGAGGTGAGGTTCAACCCTGTGAATAATTTGTGTGCACAGGTTGTGCAATAATGAAAGGTTCAGAAATAATTGTCTAGCACAGAGCTCCATACATTCCACCTCTGTGACGTTTGTTAAGTTTAAAGAATAAGACACAAGTCCCCCAACAGGATATAGTGGGCATGGATACGGGATCACTAAACTGAAGAGTGGTCTGACAACAATACAACTGTATCCTGCTGGAGATATCAGTATTCATGCTGACTCACTGCAAACGGCTCTCTTTCTGTCCCATTGTAGAGGTGTCTAGATATACTCTTTCTTCCTACCTACTTCTCTCTCTCCCCCCTCTCTCCCTCTCTCTCTCTCTCTCTCTCTCTCCCCTCTCCCTCCCTCCCTCCCTCTCTCTCTCTCACTCTCTCTCCCTCTCTCCCCCTCTCTCTCTCTCTCCCTCTCTCCTCTTTCATCTGCAGCCCCTGCGGTGGTGGTGTAAGAATTGAGCCGTCACATCCTAGAGTTCACACAGTGGGTTGGAGAGGGGAAAGAGGGAGAGAGAAGGTCCATTTGATGCCCAGAGAGGCTGCCAACGAGAACAATAGGCAGACTCTCTGTGGCCGTGTCACTCCCCAAGCAGGAGCTCTTGGCAGAACTAATTTATTTTACCCAGTGAGAGACAGGGAGGAAGGGAGTTAGAGAGAGAGAGATCACCGTCAAAGAAAGAGGGCGAGAGAGAAAGAAGGACGGAAAGAGATGGCAAAAAAAGATAGATGGAGAGAAAAAAAAAGAGATAGAAAGAGAGAGACTTGACAACAGTAGAGTTCTGGGCAAATTCTTCCCTCAGCAATATAACAGTAGAGTTCTGGGTAAATTCTTCCCTCTCAGCAATATAACAGTAGAGTTCTGGGCAAATTCTTCCCTCAGCAATATAACAGTAGAGTTTTGGGGGAATTCTCCCCTCAGCAATATAACAGTTGAGTTCTGGGGGAATTCTCCCCTCAGCAATATAACAGTAGAGTTCTGGGGGAATTCTTCCCTCAGCAATATAACAGTAGAGTTCTGGGGGAATTCTTCCCTCAGCAATATAACAGTAGAGTTCTGGGGGAATTCTCCCCTCAGCAATATAACAGTAGAGTTCTGGGGGAATTCTTCCCTCAGCAATATAACAGTAGAGTTCTGGGGGAATTCTTCCCTCAGCAATATAACAGTAGAGTTCTGGGGGAATTCTTCCCTCAGCAATACAGCATTGCAGGTCCCAATGCCACAATGTTTTGACTCTGTACTAGATTCATTTCTACCACTCACTGACTGAGGCTGTATAATTGATGTATGTGGGACTGAATGACACTTCATTAAATGAATGATACAGTAATAAGTTACACTAATAAGTTACAGTAATACAGTAGCCCCCTTTGGATGTCTTGATGTTGTGTGGACTATATTCTCTGTGCTCCCTCTCCCATTCTCTGTTCTCCCTCTCCCATTCTCTGTGCTCCCTCTCCCATTCTCTGCACTCCCTCTCCCATTCTCTGCGCTCCCTCTCCCGTTCTCTCCCATTCTCTGCGCTCCCTCTCCCATTCTCTGCGCTCCCTCTCCCATTCTCTGCGCCTTCTCTCCCATTCTCTGTTCTCCCTCTCCCATTCTCTGTGCTCCCTCTCCCATTCTCTGTGCTCCCTCTCCCATTCTCTGTGCTCCCTCTCCCATTCTCTGTGCTCCCTCTCCCATTCTCTGTGCTCCCTCTCCCATTCTCTGTGCTCCCTCTCCCATTCTCTGTGCTCCCTCTCCCATTCTCTGTGCTCCCTCTCCCATTCTCTGTGCTCCCTCTCCCATTCTCTGCGCTCCCTCTCCCATTCTCTGTGCTCCCTCTCCCATTATCTGCGCTCCCTCTCCCATTCTCTGCGCTCCCTCTCCCATTATCTGCGCTCCCTCTCCCATTCTCTGTGCTCCCTCTCCCATTCTCTGTGCTCCCTCTCCCATTCTCTGTGCTCCCTCTCCCATTCTCTGCGCCTTCTCTCCCATTCTCTGTTCTCCCTCTCCCATTCTCTGTGCTCCCTCTCCCATTCTCTGTGCTCCCTCTCCCATTCTCTGTGCTCCCTCTCCCATTCTCTGCGCTCCCTCTCCCATTCTCTGTGCTCCCTCTCCCATTCCAATATACATGTTGACCGGGGGTTGAAAGCACAGTTTTCTGTTAGATAATCCAGTTTTCTGAGTGGCCCCAGAGTGTGCAGCGGTCTAAGACACTGCATCTCAGCGCAAGAGGCTTCACTGCAGTCCCTGGTTCAAATCCAGGCAGCTTCTCATCTGGCTGTGATATGATTTTGTTCTAAATAAGAATTTGTTCTAAACTGACTTGCCTAGTTAAATGAAGGTTCAATTCTGTAGCGGAGGATTACATCAGCAAGGCTGTATTAGCGAACTTCAAACGCCCAAATTCAATTACGACTTTATCCTCTCACCCAGTTCATTGGACGAGGACAAAAAATTGCTTCTGCTGTCAACCGTGTGTGTGTTGTGTGGGAGAGGCTGTTATTTACTGAGACATTGGCATCTGAGAGCCACTTATATCTGAGATAAAGGCAAAGCCTCGCTACCTCTCTCTACCTCTCTCTCTACCTCTCTCTCCACCTCTCTCTACTTACCTCTCACTCTACCTCTCTCCTACCTCTCACTCTACCTCTCTCTCTACCTCTCCATCCATCTTTCTCCACCTCTCTCTCTACCTCACTCTCTCTACTTATCTCTCTCTCATTACTAGATTGATCCTCCACTTTCCTCTCTGTCCTTGTTATGTTCTTCATGTTTCTTCTCACCCTGCTCTCCTTTCATGAAACATCCATTCACCACCAGTGAGACAGGATGTGATACCTCTTTTAGTCCTACTGGTCTAAATAATATCCTTAGTAGTGTGTGTGTGTGTGTGTGTGTTTGTGTGTGTGTGTGTGTGTGTGTGTGCCTGAGTGTGTGTGGTGTGTGTGTGTGTGTGTGTGTGTGTGCCTGTGTGTGTGTGTGCCTGTGTGTGTGTGCCTGTGTGTGTGTGTGTATGTGTGTGTGTGTGTGTGTGCCTGTGTGTGTGTGTGTGTGTGTTTGTGTGTGTGTGTGTGTGTGTGTGTGACACTGAGGTCTTTCATCTCCTCCTCCACGACTCAACTACCACCAAAAGCCTTTTCCCAGGGGTTGACGCCCTCCATGTGTCCCGCACAAGATTACCCATAATCTCATTCACATCCGGATTACCCATAATCTCATTCACCTCCGGCCGCCCAGTTAAGAGAGGAAACCCTTTATTCATGAAGTGGGAAAAGATGTGTCCAAGTCACTTCTGTAGAGCCTCCTGTTGACCTGTCTGGGGGTCAGTTGACAGGTTTATGAGTGTAACCGTGTGTAACTGTACAGTGGTTTAGTGGCTGACCGGAGGCACACTGGATGGAAGCAGAGCAGCGGTGTGAGGCGGCGAGTCGATGGCAAATGGTGGTTAACAATCTGATACTTTAGCTACAGCAGCGCAGCAGGACGGTGGGGAGCTCTGGGTATAGAATTGACTTGGAAGACTGATAGTGGTCAAAGACAGAAATATACTGACAAAAATATTAACACAACATACAACAATTCATATGAGGAAATCAGTCAAAATATTAACACAACATGTAACAATTCATATGAGGAAATCAGTCAAAATATTAACACAACATACAACAATTCATATGAGGAAATCAGTCAAAATATTAACACAACATACAACAATTCATATGAGGAAATCAGTCAAAATATTAACGCAACATGCAACAATTCATATGAGGAAATCAGTCAAAATATTAACGCAACATGCAACAATTCATATGAGGAAATCAGTCAAAATATTAACACAACATGCAACAATTCATATGAGGAAATCAGTCAAAATATTAACGCAACATGCAACAATTCATATGAGGAAATCAGTCAAAATATTAACGCAACATGTAACAATTCATATGAGGAAATCAGTCAAAATATTAACACAACATG
>NW_027260440.1:0-9816 GCF_045791955.1 Oncorhynchus clarkii lewisi
TCTCCATTCCTCAGTAATGATGGATACCTGAGCCCCTGTGTCTTTACACCCTCCATATAACACCACACTCGACACTTTTTCACGAATGAGCTATGCTATATTACAATGTCCTGTGGTAGCTGGGGTAGTTGGCCCCCACTCTCTCTGTGTCATGGGACAAGGGGAGTTGTGGTCAGTCTTGCGGGCAATCTTACATGTAGGTTGGTGGTGTTTCCGATCCTGTTAGCACACTTTGGAACAATAGGCAGCTTTATGACACAATGAACACAACTTCAACTCTGACATTCTCTCTACCTTTACACTGCAACACTGGATGGAACTAGATGTATCTGAGGTCACTCCCGGTTCCATGGTTGTGACCCCCAGGCGTTGCCCCTGATCCTACATCCTACTGCCCAATGGCTATCACTGCCACATTTGTAGCAATGATGGCAGTCTGTTGACCAGTCTCATAACAACTTTTGCATTTTCTTTTCTCCCTGTTGTTTGGACTTGGTTTTCTGTTGGAGTGATTCCTAACTGAACGGTCACCCTGGCCCTGCACTGACTGTACTAATGCTGCAACCTGACAGGTCAGTTCTTTGGTTGCTTCATGGCTCGCATCAATTTTACTCAGGAGAGGATTATACTTATTTTGTTTTCGGACTGTGGTCTGTGAGGGCTCTGCCGGTGCACATTCCTCTCTGCTATCCCCGTTATCCTCACTCTGTACTGCGTTCACTCGCGTGGGTGTGAACTTACGGGAAATCCTGGCCTTTTGCATGCGTTCGCTTTCATTGCCCTGGGCAATTTGCATTTTCTCAAGTAACAGTTCATCACTGGTGTTAATATTCTGGAGATGCACTCTCATCTCTGCCCTGACATTATCATTTGTTAATCCTGTAACAATGGCCTGCAGGCATTGACTCTTGACTAACTGTGCCATATTTCAGTCTTGATTGGGCACGAGCTGTGCCAACTCTGAGCCTCCGACCCATGAAGACAACCGTGCATTGACAGGCGATGCAGTTTTAACGAACGTACTTTAGCTACAAACTAGCTAAAAAAAAGTATATTCTTTCAACATCGCTAGCTAGCTAACGTTACTGTACAGCAGTAACTAGTTAACGTTTTATAGATTCCATAATTAACGTTAGATTATGAACTATTAACTTTGGCTAGCTATCTTGAGTACAGTTAAATATCAATGGCAGGCAGATCCAACGTTAGCTAGCTAACGCCGTTGGTAGTTTGGTAACGTCAGTGTTATATTATGTAGTTACTTTTTTTGCAGCCGTTACACCACTCACTCTCAACACCTACGTTAGATAGCTCACGTTAGCTAACATTAAGTTAACGTTACCTGGCTATTGGTAGTTGAAGTCCATCTCTTCTGTCCGTGAGCAGCAGTCTGGTGCAATCAGAGATGGTAGATTTACAGTTTTCGAGAAATTGGGCTGCTATTGTTAACAAGCTAGCTAATTTTACATCGGAAGAACAGAAGTTGAGTGAACCTCTTTCATCAGTACATGAGACTTGGGCGGAGTCCAAACGACCTTTAAACAAATGTGATCATCAGTGACAAAATCTATCACTCATAGCATACGTACCGGTGAATCGTTGTGACATGAAATACGAGTGAGAGTGTAATCAATGTGTAATAACTACGTACAAAATTAATGAACGTGTTAAATTATGATGTGACGTGGAGACATACTCCGGTCCTGATGGGTAAAGAAGCTCATTTGAAGTGTCAAAGAGTGTTATTTGACGCTTCAAATAGTGTTATTTACGTGTATCTTTTTGGCACCAAAGACTCAATCGGCGTTCCATATTGCTGTCCACTTGCCTCGTTGGCGCCGACTGGATGGGACTTGTTGGCAGACTTTTCACAGTATCCTCAGAGTCCGATATTCCTTTGATTTCGTCTTTCAGTTGAAGCAGCCAAGACATTCCCTCATCCTCTGATTCCATTAAATCCTCCTTTTCACAGTAATATTCCATCAATCTTTCCTTTTACTTCAGTCATCTACACCTCCTATTCCACAACTACACACAAGTGCTGTAAATTGTCCTCAGTTAAAGTCCATAAACTCTTTTAGATTTCATCCAACAACGTTTCCCTCTCTCGACTCATATTGTCCTGTTCACGTACCAACAACGACAATGCAGGCAATGGCAAGATAGCTACACTCCGTTAGGTGGTTAGTCTGCTAACGTTAGCTAGCTAGCTACTCTCCCAATGTCTCTCACTCGTTGTCCGTTCCAGGAATATGGGCCGGTGCTCACATGAAAATAAATATCAGCGGTGCCTCCAAATTTGTTACCCTTCCAATGAGCTTATCATATAAACTACAACGCGAAAAGTACGGTTTACTTCACTTTTAATCCTGTCAGCACAGGTAACAGCCGTTTACAGTATTTTTAGTCTTTCATTCTTACGCTTCCCAATTCACTTTATTTACCATGGGCTTCACCAGAGTACCCCCTATTGGCTGGAACTGTAGAGTCTGCCCCTTACACAAAAGTTGTGGACAGAGATGTGGGCATACTATAATACGTAATAAGTTAAAATAAAATAATGACAAGCACATCTTTTTCTTTTTGAATTCAGGTTTTATTAAGTCAGGGTAGCTTGGTGATCATGGCTAAGTGTAACAACATCGAGATCCCTTCGGGGACCAGAACTGAATTGATGTTTTACTAACCTAATATACCCTCAACTATACAGACACACAGCAATGTAGTGCTGCTGACCTGGATTCAGGACCCACAATGGGAGTCATCCTACATTCATAGGAGCGGCAGGTAGCCTCAAGGTTTGAGCCTGTTATTGGGTCAGTTACCGAAAGTTTGCTGGCTCAAATACCAGAGCCGACAAAGTAGGAAAACACATAATGATGTCGCTGTGCTCTTGAGCAAGGCACTTGTGGGTGTCTCAGGGGGAGTTGGGATATGCAAAAATCCCACAATTCCATTGCACAACTGTGTGTAGGTTAAAATGCTCCATCATTCTTGCCAATGCAGGATCATAGTGTTGTAATACTGTTGTAATACTGTAGCTACTATTTGACTGGAGTTGGGTCTTGATAGGAAAGACTGAATAAGTAGTAAAGCCCCTGCCAATCAGGACCTCTCAACCCTCCTGCTCTAAGTCCTCTGTGAACTTCTTGACCTTGAACAAGACCTCCATGTTAACTGTGGGTTGCGTGGTGGTTAACTGTGGGTTGCGTGGTGGATAGTGAGCGCAGCATGTCAAACTGGAGGGCAGAGGGACACTGTCACGACTTCCGCCGAAGTCAGCTCCTCTCCTTGTTAGGGCGGAGTTTGGCGGTCGACGTCACTGGCTTTCTAGTCATGTATCCATTTGTTTTGTCGTTTTCCCTGCACACCTGGTTTTCATTCCCCAATCAATTCATATGTATTTATTCCTCTATTCCCCATCATGTCTTTGTGTAGGATAGTTTCGTGTTACGTGTATTTGGATATTGTGGATTTTTTTACGGGCATTTATTTTTGTCTATGTTCCGTGTTTTTAGGCACATTTGTTGTTAGTTTGTGCTGTTTTCTAAACCAGAATAAATTGCGCCTGTTCACTACACTCTGCTCTCCTGCACCTGACTTCGCCTCCGATACACACTCATAACAGTATCCGACACCTACCATCGAGTCAGCAGGAGCAGGTACCCTGGTCAGAGGAGTCCAGGAACACGTCCAGGAACACGTGGCTATGCTACATCATCTCGGTGCCATGATGGATCGCTTTGTCCAGACCATGGACCTGTCTCTCTAGCGCCTCGACCAGCTCAACCAGGGTTATCTCTACCGGTCCCGTCCGGATCCTGCTCCAGTTGAATTCGTCTCTCCCTTCCCAGGGAGTATGATGGGACGGCCGCACAGTGCCAGGGGTTCCTTTTGCAACTGGAAGTTTACCTGGCCACTGTTCACCCAGCTCCCTCAGGAAGGGAGAGAGTCTCCGCCCTCGTCTCCTGCCTCTCAGGGAGAGCTCTGGAGTGGGCAAACGCCGTGTGGGGTGAGGAAGACGCGGCATTGGACCACTTCGAGGAGTTTACCCGCCGTTTCCGGGCTGTCTTTGACCATCCGCCCGAAAGTAGAGCAGCGGGTGAATGACTTTTCCATCTGAGGCAGGGGATGAGGAGCGCACAGGATTTCGCGCTGGAGTTCCGGACCTTGGCCGCCAGAGACGGATGGAACGACAGGGCCCTCATCGTCCACTATCGATGCAGCTTTCATGAGGACGTCCGACGGGAGTTGGCTTGCAGGGATGCCACCACCACCTTTGACCAACTGGCGGATATGTCCATCCGGTTGGATAACCTGCTGGTCATCTGTGGACATCCTGAGGGGGCTCTATCGCTTCCATCTCCCAGCGCTCCCGCTCCGGTGCCATTTCCCAGCGCTCCCGCTCCGGTGCCATGGAGTTGGAAGGGGCTGCGAGTAGGGAGGCTGGAGGAGAGGCATTCACGTGCACCATCTGTGGCTGCAGAGGGCACACTGCCGGTCGGTGCCGGGTTGGTTCCTCTGGGAGTCGAGGCAGCAGGCAGGGCACTCTGGCGACACCTCAGGTGAGTATGCACCACTCTCATCTAGAGTCCTCTGTTGTTCACCTGTTTGTTTCCCTGAGTTCTCCCCGCATTCCCAGCATAAGGCGTTCGTCGATTCAGGCACAGCTGGGAATTTTATTGACAGAGAGTTAGCACATAGTTTAGGAATCCCCATTATTCCCATGGATAGACCTTTTCCGGTTCACGCTCTGGAAAGTCGACCATTAGGGTCCGGGCTAATCAGAGAGGCCACCATCTCCCTGGCCATGGAGACGCAGTGGGTTCACGATGAGAAAATCAGTCTCTTTCTCATTGACTCTCCTGCGTTTCCCGTGGTACTAGGCCTTCCCTGGTTGGCTCGTCCTAACCCCACCATTTCCTGGCAATAGAGGGCTCTCACGGGGTGGTCGCGAGAGTGCTCGGGGAGGTGTGTAGGGGTTTCCGTTTGTGCTACCACGGTGAAAAGTCCAGACCAGGTCTCCACCGTGCGCATTCCCCCAGAATATGCCGATTTGGCTCTAGCCTTCTGTAAGAAGAAGGCGACTCAATTACCACTCCATCAGACGGGGGGATTGTGCGATAAATCTCCTGGTAGACGCTGCACTTCCCAGGAGTCACATGTATCCCCTGTCGCAAGCGGAGACGGTGGGTATGGAGACATGTGTCTCCAAATCCCTGCGTTGGGTACATTCGGCCCTCCACTTCACCCGTCTCCTCGAGTTTCTTTATTGTGAAGAAGAAGGATGGAGGTCTGCGCCCGTGCATTGACTATAGAGGTCTCAGTCAAATCACAGTGAGGTACAGTTACCCGCTACCTCTTATCGCCACGGCGATTGAGTCAATGCACGGGGCGCGCTGCTTCACTAAACTGGATCTCAGGAGTGCGTACAATCTGGATCGTATCCGAGAGGGAGATGAGTGGAAGACTGCGTTGAGTACCACCTCAGAGCATTATGAGTACCTCGTCATGCCGTACGGGTTGATGAATGCTCCCTCAGTCTTCCAATCCTTTGTAGACGAGATTTTCAGGGACCTGCACGGGCAGGGTGTGGTGGTGTATATCGATGACATTCTGATATACTCCGCTACACGCACCAAGAATGTGTCCTTGGTGCGCAAGGTACTTGGACGACTGTTTGAACATGACCTGTACGTCAAGGCTGAGAAATGCCTGTTTTTTCAACAGTCCATGTCCTTCCTAGGGTATCGCATTTCCACATCAGGGTTGGAGATGGAGAGTCACCGCATAGCAGCTGTCCGTAATTGGCTGACTCCCACCACTGTAAAGGAGGTGCAGCGATTTTTAGGGTTTGCCAATTAATACCGGAGATTTATCCGGGGTTTTGGCCAGGTGGCTGCTCCCATTACCTCACTCCTGAAGAGGGGTCCTGTACGTCTGCAGTGGTCTGTTGAGGCAGACAGGGCTTCTGGGCAGCTGAGAGCTCTGTTTACCTCGGCTCCCGTGCTGGCCCATCCGGATCCTTCTTTGGTATTCATAGTGGAGGTGGACGCGTAAGAGGCTGGGATCGGAGCCGTGCTCTCTCAGCACTCGGGCACGCCACCGAAGCTCCGCCCCTGTGCTTTCTTCTCGAAGAAGCTCAGCCCGGCGGAGCGGAATAACAATGTGGGGGACCGGGAGCTGTTGGCTGTGGTTAAGGCTTTGAAGGCGTGGAGGCATTGGCTTGAGGGGGCTAAACACCCTCTCCTCATCTTGACTGACCACCGCAACCTGGAGTACATCCGGGCAGCTAGGAGACTGAATCCTCGTCAGGCAAGGTGGGCCATGTTCTTTACCCGTATTGTGTTTACCTTGTCCTACAGACCAGGGTCCCAGAACGTTAAGGCAGACACATTGTCCCGTCTGTATGACACAGAGGAGCGGCCCATGGATCCCACTCCCATACTCCCTGCCTCTTGCTTGGTGGCGCCGGTAGTGTGGGAGCTGGAAGCGGACATTGAGCGGGCGTCACGTGCAGAGCCCGCTCCCCTCCAGTGTCCAACTGGGCGTCTGTACGTTCTGCCTGCTGTCCGCAACCGGCTGATCTATTGGGCCCACACGTCACCCTCCTTTGTTCATCCTGGGATCGGCCAGACGGTGCGCTGTCTTAGTGGGAAGTACTGGTGCCCCACTTTGGCTAAGGATGTGAGGGTTTATGTTTCCTCCTGTTCGGTGTGCACCCAGTGTAAGGCTCCTAGGCACCTGCCCTGTCGGTGGATTTCACAACCGACCTTCACAGGGTAACACCACGATCCTGGTCGTTGTGGTACTTTTGTCTAAGTCCTGTCGTCTCCTCCCTTTGCCCGGTCTCTCTACGGCCCTACAGACTGCGGAGGCCCTGTTTACTCACGTCTTCCGGCACTACGGGGTGCCTGACGATAGAGTGTCTGACCGGGGTCCCCAGTTCACGTCGAGGGTCTGGAGGGCGTTCATGGAATGTCTGGGGGTCTCGGTCAGCCTTACCTCAGGTTTTACCCCGAGAGTAACGGGCAGGTGGAGAGAGTTAACCAGGATGTGGGTGGTTTCTGAGGTCTTATTGCCAGGACTGGCCAGGGGAGTGGGCAGCGTTCGTACCTGGGCAGAGATGGCCCAGAACTCGCTCCGCCACTCCGCCACTCCTCCACTAACCTCTCTCCCTTCCAGTGTGTATTGGGCTATCAGCCGGTTCTGGCTCCTTGGCATCAGAGTCAGACCGAGGCTCCAGAGGTGGATGACTGGTTCCGAAGCACGGAGGAAACATAGGACGCCGCTCATGTCCACATTCAGCAGGCCGTGCTGCACCAGAAAGTTGGTCGCGGACCGTCACCGCAGTGAGGCCCCGGTGTTCGCACTGGGGGACCGGGTCTGGCTCTCGACTCAAAACCTGCCCCTCCGCCTGCGCTGTCGGATGCTGGGTCTGCGGTTTGTAGGGCCATTTAAAGTCCTGAGGAGAGTGAACTTGGTATGTTACAGGTTACAGCTTCCCCCCGATTACCGCATTAACCCCTCGTTCCATGTGTCTCTCCTCAGGCCGGTGGTGGCTGGCCTGCTCCAGGAGTCTGAGGTACGGGAAGTTCCTCCACCCTCTCTGGACATCGATGGGGCCCCGGCGTACTCTGTTCGTTCCATACTGGATTGGAGACGTCGGGTGAGGAGCCTTCAGTACCTCGTGGACTGGGAGGGGTATGGTCTGGTATGGTATGGAGGTGGAGGACGTGTTGGATCCTTCTATGCTGCGAGAGTTCCACCGTCTCCATCCGGATCGCCCTGCGCCTCGCCCTCCGGGTCGTCCCCGAGGTCGGTGTCGACGCGCAGCTGGGGGGGGTACTGTCATGACTTCCGCTGATGTTGGTCCCTCTCCTTGTTCGGGCGGTGTTCGGTGGTCGATGTCACCGATCTTCTAGCCATCGCTGATCCATTTTTCATTTTCCATTGGTTTTGTCTGGTCTTACATCACACCTGGTTTCAATCCCATCAATTACATGGTGTGTATTTAACCCTCTGTTTTCCCCTCATGTCGTTGTCGGTGATTGTTTGTTGTATGTTAGTGCAAGTCATGTGTCTGGTGTGCAACGGGTTTTGTACCCTTTATTATTATTTGTGTATATTTTGGTTCTGAGGTTTTTTTAGCATTTATTAAATATCTCTGTTTATACCAAGTTCACTCTCCTGCGCCTGACTTCCCTGCCACCAGCACGCACCCATTACATCAGGGCTGATAAGTGTGACCTATTCAAGAATGAGGTCCGTTATTTAGGAAAAATAATTTCTGCTGAGGGTTACAGAATGGATGTTAAAGAAATTGTAGCAGTGCAAGAACTGGTAAACAGGCCACCAACAAACGTGAGAGAGTTGAGGAAACTACTGGGGTTTCTAGGGTACTATAGGGGTTTTGTACAGAACTGTTCACAACATGCTAAATGTCTCTATGACTTACTAGCAGTGAAGTCGGAGACCCCAGCTTCTGGGAAGCGAAGGACCAAGGTAGCTATGCAGTCGGGACAGGCTCTCCCCCACCAGAAAGTTATATGGGAGGATGCTCACCAGAGAGCATTAGACCACTTGGTGAGTGTGTTGACTAATCCACCTGTGCATGCTTACCCAGATTTCAAGAACCCTTTGATCCTGCATGTTGATGCCTCCGAAGAGGGATTGTGAGGGGTGTTATTCCAATGACAAATTGGCAAACTGAGAGTCATTGGATATGGCTCCCGCACCCTGACTCAAGCAGAGAGAAACAATCACCTTCACTCAGGGAAACTGGAATTCTTGGCCCCCAAATGGGCAGTGACTGAGCGATTCCGAGATGTCCTATTTTATGCTCCCTCTGTGACAGTGTACAGTGATAATAACCCCTTGTCATATGTACTAACTACAGCAAGACTGAATGCCATCGGTCATTGCTGGGTGGCAGAGCTGTCTGACTTTAATCTCACACTGAAGTATTGTCCTGGAAAGATAAACACTTACAAAGACTTTCTGTCACACTCTCCTTTGCATGCTGAACATTACATGGAAGAATACATAGAGAAACACTCACTTGAAATGGTAAAAGCAACACTCAATGATGTTCAGATACAACAGAATGGCAGTGTAACGTGGATACACTAAGGCCATCAGTGCAATATGAGCTGTCATGGTGGGGGGGAACAGTTACAGACCGACCGTCTCCACACGATATCATGCAGGCTCAGTTAAAGGATGAGGCTGTATCGAGAATCTTGGAACTGAAAAGTCAAAGGACTAAGCCTAAACCAACAGAATGTCAACAAGAGTCATACAAAATCAAACAGTTACTGCAAGAGTGGAACAGGCTCCATGCTTCACCAGATGGATTTTTACAAAGGAAAACAGCAAAAAGGACACAAGGTGTGGTACCAAGTCAGTATAGAACACTGATTTCCAAGTACTTACACACTAAAATGGCCCATCTAGGAACAGAAAGAGTGTTGAACTTAGCGCTAGCCATTTAAAACAATGCCACCTTATATAATGTTTTCACACCCTACATTACTCATCTCATATGTATATACTGTACTCTATACCCTCTACTGCATCTTGCCATCTTGATGTAATGTATCACTTGCCACTTAAACAATGCCACCTTATATAATGTTTTCATACCCTACATTACTCATCTCATATGTATATACTGTAATCTATACCATCTACTGCATCTTGCCTAAGCCGTTCAGCCATCACTTATTTATATATTTTTATGTACATATTCGTATTCATTCCTTTACACTTGTGTGTATAAGGTAGTTGTTGTGAAATTGTTAGGTTATATTACTT
>NW_027260441.1:0-9815 GCF_045791955.1 Oncorhynchus clarkii lewisi
CAGGGCGATAAGGGAGGTATAGGGGGATGAGGAAGGTATAGGGGGATGAGGAAGGTATAGGGGGATGAGGAAGGTATAGGGGGATGAGGAAGGTATAGGAGGATGAGGAAGGTATAGGGGGATGAGGAAGGTATAGGGGGATGAGGAAGGTATAGGGGGATAAGGGAGGTATAGGGGGTGGAGGGAGGTACAGGGGGATGAGGAAGGTACAGGGGGATGAGGAAGGTACAGGGGGATAAGGGAGGTATAGGGGGTGGAGGGAGAAAGAGATATAGGGGAATGGAAGGAAGGAGGTATAGGGGAATGGAAGGAAGGAGGAATAGAGGATGGAGGGAGGTATAGGGGAATGGAAGGAGGGAGGGAGGTACAGGGGATGGAGGGAGGTATAGGGGGATGGAAGGAGGGAGGTATAGAGGAATGGAAGAAAGGAGGTACAGGGGATAGAGGGAGGTATAGGGGGATGGAAAGAGGGAGATATAGGGGGGTGAGGGAGGTATGGGGGATGGAGGGAGGGAGGTATAGAGGAATGGTGGGACGTATAGGGGTATGGAGGGAGGGAGGTATAGAGGAATGGAAGGAGGGAGGTATAGAGGATGGAGGGAGGTGAAGAGGGATGGAGGGAGGTATAGGGGGATGGCGGGAGGAAGGTATAGGGGGATGGAGGGAGGTATAGAGGATGGAGGGAGGTGCAGAGGGATGGAGGGAGGTATAGGGGGATGGAGGGAGGAAGGTATAGGGGGATGGAGGGAGGAAGGTATAGGGGGATGGAGGGAGGGAGGTATAGGAGGATGAGGGAGATATGGGTGATGAAGGAGGTATAGGGTGGATGGAGAGAGGTATAGGGGGATGGAGGGAGGGAGGGAGGTATAAGGTAATGGAAGAATGGCAGTATAGGGGATGGAGGGAGGTATAGGGGGATGGAAGGAGGGAGGTATAGGGGGATGAGGGAGGTATGGGGGATGAAGGAGATATAGGGTGGATGGAGAGAGGTATAGGGGGATGGAGGGAGGGAGGTATATAGGCGTATGGCGTATAGGGGATTGAAGGAGGGAGGTAAAAGGGATGGAGGAAGGTATAAGGTAATGGAAGAAGGGGAGTATAGGGGATGGAGGGAGATATAGGGGGATGGAGGGAGGTATAAGGTAATGGAAGAAGGGGAGTATAGGGGATGGAGGGAGATATAGGGGGATGGAGGGAGGTATAAGGTAATGGAAGAAGGGGAGTATAGGGGATTGAGGGAGGTATAGGGGAATGGAGGGAGGTATAAGGTAATGGAAGAAGGGGAGTATAGGGGATGGAGGGAGATATAGGGGGATGGAAGGAGGGAGGTATATAGGCGTATGGCGTATAGGGGATTGAAGGAGGGAAGTAAAAGGGATGGAGGGAGGTATTAGGGGGATGGAGGGAGGTACGGGGGGATGGAGGGTGGTACATGGGTGTTACGGATACAGTTATCCTGTGTGTGTATCCTGTGTGTGTGTGTGTTTCTTTTCTCTCATTCTCCCCTCACAGGTGAAAATCATCACTCCCCAATCAGTCAACAATCAACCCATCAATCAGAAGACACACCTCCTCCTGTTTCCTACCCTATCACAGTTCCTTCCCCATGGTTTAAAAACCCCATCATTTGTTTGTTCAAGAGCTCAATCTTTGTAATGCCATGTTGGTAGATAGCTGTTCTTTGTAGATTTCAGGAGAGCTCAATCTTTGTAATGCCATGTTGGTAGATCTCTGCTCTTGATAGATTTCAGTAGCACAATCTCTTTGTAAATGCCATGTATGTAGATCTCTCTCTTTGTGTATTAATTAACCTCTTCTTTTGTTTGAGCACCTCCAAATCACTTTGTCATCTCCTGTGAGTATTGTTTTTGCTTATGGTGTTTGCTGGTGGGAAAAGGGGAAACCAACCAAGTCGCCCATGGGCATACACTACCCGTAGGTAAACTTTGTTAAAACACACTAGTTAGAACTGGGCGGACCACCCACTGTATTTTTGGTTAGTTAGTTAGCTGTTGTTGAAATAGGCTAGTCTAGCTTAGGGGTGTTTTGAATACTTATTGTTTCTTTCCTTGGGTCCAGCTCAGCCCCTTTTCCTGCTTCCCCCCATTACCGTGTGTTTAGAAATAAACCCTGAGTTTGACGGTATTATTTCGGTTGTCGTGGTTATTTCGTTCACTTTTACTTTGTCACTATTATAATTTACATGAGTTATGTTACGGGTCTCACTACCATCCCCCCTAGACTGTCGGGCCAAAAGGGATTCGTAACATAAGTGGAGCCTCATCCGGGATATGTCTTTACTGACACCCATGCCGCTCATGTAGATTGTTGTAGTGGTATAGTTCAGTGTTGAGCGTCATAGCTGAAGTAGCATTAGTGTTTGCTATTTTCGTTGGCTCTTGTGAAGTAGTGTAAGATGGCTACTTTTGATTTGAAGTCCTTTTTGGATAATCCTTCGTGGGAGGTTTTTGATAAATGTCGTAGAGTTGATTTAATGACCTTGGCTGACCATTACTCAATATCGATTCCGCAGAGTCTAGTTAAGGCGGAGGTTAAACAGCTAGTGTTAAATGTATTGTTGGAAGAGCAGGTGCTTGTGTTACCGCTGCCTGAGCATACTACCACTGTAGGGGATGTTACTGCTCCTGTAAGCCCATTGGTGTCTGATAATGAGGGCGAGGCTAAAACACCAGCCACATTGTCCCATTTTGAACCACTCTCCCCACTGTCAAACGGTGATGCCAGGAGGGATGTCCGTTTAGCACAGTTACAACTAGAGGTGGAAGAGAGAGCCCAAATTAGGCGAGAGACTCTCCAGTTGGAGATGTGTAAAATTGAGGCAGAAAGAGAACAGCGGCATTTAGATTTGGAGATGGGTAAAATTGAGGCAGAAAAAGAACAGCGGCATTTAGATTTGGAGATGGGTAAAATTGAGGCAGAAAAAGAACAGCGGCATTTAGATTTGGAGATGTGTAAAATTGAGGCAGAAAAAGAACGAGAACAGAGGCAGATGACGTTTAAAATGCGCCAGATAGAACTGGAGGCAGAGACAGCGAGGCTAGCCTTCGTTCCTGCTGTCACTGTTAGTGAGTCGTCCTCACCAGCTGTGTCCTCAAACACGTTTGACATTAGTAGGCAGATAGCCTTAGTACCTTTGTTCAGAGAGTCGGAGGTTGACTCCTATTTTTGTGTATTTGAGCGTATAGCCGTAGCATTGAAGTGGCCTGAAGAGGTATGGTGCCTATTACTTCAGTGTAAATTAACTGGTAAAGCCCAAGAGGTTTTGTCAGCGCTACCTCTAGAGGACAGTTTGAATTATGAAGTGGTCAAAGCTACTGTTCTTCGTGCCTATGAGCTTGTGCCTGAGGCATACCGACAGAGATTTAGGTCTCATAGAAAGTCTTCTAGTAAGACTTATGTGGAATTTGCTAGAGACAAGGGAAATCTGTTTGATAAATGGCATGCTGCTAGTAAGGTAACTGATTTCAACTCTCTCCGGGAGTTAATCTTGTTGGAAGAATTTAAAAATTGCTTACCCGAACGCATTGTAGTTTACCTAAACGAACAGAAAGTATCCTCCCTGGCAGAAGCGTCTGTGTTGGCAGACGAGTTTGTGTTGACGCACAAGAGTGTGTTTTCGGCTCAAACTGAGAGTAGAACCACTGAGTTTCCTACCTTTAGCCCTAGTCGACCAGCAGTAGTATATAAAGCACGCCAGAAGAATGAGCGTTCCTGTTTCTATTGTCATAAAGTGGGACATATGATTAATGATTGCTTCCTGCTTAAACGCAAACAAGGGATGCCTCTTCGTGCCAAGCCGCCAACAGGTGTTGGTCTAATTCGTACGGTTGTGAGGTCTGCAACAAAACAGGTGCCTCAGGGTAACTGTAGTTTGAAAGACCCAGTCCCCGACCGCAGTTATGAACCATTCATTTTCGAGGGGTTTGTGTCCCTAACGAATGACGAAGCGTCTCAGCGTCCGGTTAAAATCCTTAGAGATACTGGTGCGGCGCAGTCGTTTATATTGTCTGATGTGTTGCCCTTATCTGACGATACATACTGTGGTTCCAGTGTGTTAGTGCAGGGTATTGAAATGGGTTTTGTCCCAGTGCCGTTGCACTTTGTGAAAGTACACTCTGAGTTAATCAGTGGAATATTCAGAGTGGGGGTACGTCCTAAGTTGCCAGTGAAAGGTGTGACCTTTATAATGGGTAACGATATTGCCGGAGGAAAGGTAGTACCCGTATTGGAAGTATTGGATAAAAGTGACCACTCTCTCTCGAATGAGTTGGCACAGAGTTATCCACATGTGTTCCCCGCTTGTGCTGTCACTCGTGCTCAGGCACTACAAGAGGGTGACGTGATAGATTTGTCGAACACTGTTCTGTTCAAAGAGGATGATCAAGAGGATGGATTGTGTGATACCTCTGAGAAGCTGATCACCTCTGACAAACAGCCCAGGAAAGAATCAAAGTACGTTGAAGTTATTGCTGATGCAATACAATTACCAGTCACTCGTGAGCAGCTGATTGCTAACCAAAAGGTTGACAACAAGCTTGCTAAATGTTTTTCTAGTGTTGTCTCGTTAGAAGAGGTGAAGAAGAAGAATGTGGCTTACTTCATTGATGGTAATCTCCTCATGCGTAAATGGAAATCCCATGTTGATGCAGGTGGAGATTGGAATGCTGTTTACCAAATAGTGATTCCTACAGCCTTTCGACAGAATGTGTTATCCCTTGCTCATGATCACCAGTGGTCTGGTCATTTAGGAATTACAAAGACTTATGATCGGATCCTTCGACATTTCTTTTGGCCGGGTTTAAAACAAGATGTGGCTCAGTTCTGTCGGACATGCCACACATGTCAGATAACAGGAAAACCAAATCAGGTTATTCCTCCCGCTCCTCTTTGTCCCATACCTGTAATAGGTGAACCATTTGAGCATGTGGTGGTTGATTGTGTCGGACCGTTAGCGAAGACAAAATCGGGTAACCAGTTTTTGTTAACGATAATGTGTATGGCTACAAGATACCCTGAGGCTAGTCTAGCTTAGGGGTGTTTTGAATACTTATTGTTTCTTTCCTTGGGTCCAGCTCAGCCCCTTTTCCTGCTTCCCCCCATTACCGTGTGTTTAGAAATAAACCCTGAGTTTGACGGTATTATTTCGGTTGTCGTGGTTATTTCGTTCACTTTTACTTTGTCACTATTATAATTTACATGAGTTATGTTACGGGTCTCACTACCATCCCCCCTAGACTGTCGGGCCAAAAGGGATTCGTAACATAAGTGGGGGCTCATCCGGGATCTGAACCCGGGACCTCTCGCACCCCGAAGCGAGAATCATACCCCTAGACAGTATGTGAACGGTTGGCAGCTGCTTCTCTAACCCTGAACTTAGCAAAGTGCGAGTTTGGGAAGGCTACTGTTACCTATCTCGGTAAAGAGGTTGGCCATGGACAGGTGCGCCCTGTTGATGCCAAGGTCTTGGCTATAACTGCATTCCCTGCACCTACCACTAGACGAGAGCTACGCCGCTTTTTAGGGATGGTTGGCTACTACCGTAGCTTCTGTAAAAATTTCTCTGCGGTAGTTGCTCCATTGACTGATTTGCTCAGTCCGGCAAGACCATTTGTGTTGTCCCCTGATTGTAAGAGAGCTTTTGAATCAGCGAAAGCACTCTTATGTAGTACCCCTGTACTTGCTGCTCCGGATTTTGAACAACCGTTTAAGCTTGAGGTAGATGCTAGTGCCAGAGGTGCTGGTGCTGTTCTACTGCAGCAGGACAAGAGTGGAGTAGATCATCCTGTTTGTTATTTTTCACGTAAATTTAATAAATGTCAAACAAACTATGCGACAATAGAACAAGAAGCTCTTGCTTTGTTGTTGGCTCTGCAATACTTCGAAGTATACATTGGTTCCAGTGCCCTACCAGTGATTGTGTATACTGACCATAACCCCTTAGTTTTTCTCCACCGAATGTACAACCAGAACCAGCGCCTTATGCGTTGGGCGTTGATTGTACAAAATTATAATTTGGAGATCCGCCACAAAAAGGGTTCAGATAATGTGTTGGCAGATGCTTTGTCTCGTGTGTGAAGATGATTTCTGTATGTTTTGCAAGGTTGTTGCTTTGTTGTGAGTGTTCATTTAAATACTGTAGTCGCAACCCCTGGGGTTGCTCTTTTAAGGGTGGGAGTGTTACGGATACAGTTATCCTGTGTGTGTATCCTGTGTGTGTGTGTGTGTTTCTTTTCTCTCATTCTCCCCTCACAGGTGAAAATCATCACTCCCCAATCAGTCAACAATCAACCCATCAATCAGAAGACACACCTCCTCCTGTTTCCTACCCTATCACAGTTCCTTCCCCATGGTTTAAAAACCCCATCATTTGTTTGTTCAAGAGCTCAATCTTTGTAATGCCATGTTGGTAGATAGCTGTTCTTTGTAGATTTCAGGAGAGCTCAATCTTTGTAATGCCATGTTGGTAGATCTCTGCTCTTGATAGATTTCAGTAGCACAATCTCTTTGTAAATGCCATGTATGTAGATCTCTCTTTGTGTATTAATTAACCTCTTCTTTTGTTTGAGCACCTCCAAATCACTTTGTCATCTCCTGTGAGTATTGTTTTTGCTTATGGTGTTTGCTGGTGGGAAAAGGGGAAACCAAGACAAGTCGCCCATGGGCATACACTACCTGTAGGTAAACTTTGTTAAAACACACTAGTTAGAACTGGGCGGACCACCCACTGTATTTTTGGTTAGTTAGTTAGCTGTTGTTGAAATAGGCTAGTCTAGCTTAGGGGTGTTTTGAATACTTATTGTTTCTTTCCTTGGGTCCAGCTCAGCCCCTTTTCCTGCTTCCCCCCATTACCGTGTGTTTAGAAATAAACCCTGAGTTTGACGGTATTATGAGGAAGGTACAGGGGGATAAGGGAGGTATAGGGGGATGAGGAAGGTATAGGGGGATGGAGGGAAGAAGGTATAGGGGGATGGAGGGAGGGAGGTATAGGGGGATGGAGGGAAGAAGGTATAGGGGGATGGAGGGAGGGAGGTATAGGGGGATGGAGGGAGGTATAGGGGGATGAGGAAGGTATAGGGAGATAAGGGAGGGATGGAGGGAGGTATAGGGGGATGGAGGGAGGTATAGGGGGATGGAGGGAGGTATAGGGGGATGAGGAAGGTATAGGGAGATTATGGAGGGAGGTATAGGGGGATGAGGAAGGTATAGGGAGATAAGGGAGGTATAGAGGGATGAGGAAGGTATAGGGGGATGAGGGATGTATAGGGGGATACGGGATGTATAGGGGGTGGAGGGAGGTACAGGGGGATGAGGAAGGTACAGGGGGATAAGGGAGGTATAGGGGGATGAGGAAGGTATAGGGGGATGGAGGGAAGAAGGTATAGGGGGATGGAGGGAAGAAGGTATAGGGGGATGGAGGGAGGGAGGGAGGTATAGGGGGATGGAGGGAGGTATAGGGGGATGAGGAAGGTATAGGGAGATAAGGGAGGGATGGAGGGAGGTATAGGGGGATAAGGGAGGTATAGAGGGATGAGGAAGGTATAGGGGGATGAGGAAGGTATAGGGGGATAAGGGATGTATAGGGGGTGGAGGGAGGTACAGGGGGATGAGGAAGGTATAGGGGGATACGGGATGTATAGGGGGATACGGGATGTATAGGGGGTGGAGGGAGGTATAGGGGGATGAGGAAGGTATAGGGGGATGAGGAAGGTATAGGGGGATGGAGGGAAGAAGGTATAGGGGGATGGAGGGAGGGAGGTATAGGGGGATGGAGGGAAGAAGGTATAGGGGGATGGAGGGAAGAAGGTATAGGGGGATGGAGGGAGGGAGGTATAGGGGGATGGAGGGAGGGAGGTATAGGGGGATGGAGGGAGGGAGGTATAGGGGGATGGAGGGAGGTATAGGGGGATGAGGAAGGTATAGGGAGATAAGGGAGGGATGGAGGGAGGTATAGAGGGATGAGGAAGGTATAGGGGGATGAGGAAGGTATAGGGGGATAAGGGATGTATAGGGGGTGGAGGGAGGTACAGGGGGATGAGGAAGGTACAGGGGGATAAGGGAGGTATAGGGGGATACGGGATGTATAGGGGGTGGAGGGAGGTACAGGGGGATGAGGAAGGTACAGGGAGGTATAGGGGGATGAGGAAGGTATAGGGGGATGGAGGGAAGAAGGTATAGAGGGAGGGAGGTATAGGAGGATGAGGGAGATATGGGTGATGAAGGAGGTATAGGGTGGATGGAGAGAGGTATAGGGGGATGGAGGGAGGGAGGTATAAGGTAATGGAAGAAGGGCAGTATAGGGGATGGAGGGAGGTATAGGGGGATGGAAGGAGGGAGATATGGGTGATGAAGGAGGTATAGGGTGGATGGAGAGAGGTATAGGGGGATGGAGGGAGGTATAAGGTAATGGAAGAAGGGCAGTATAGGGGATGGAGGGAGGTATAGGGGGATGGAAGGAGGGAGGTATAGGGGGATGAGGGAGGGAGGTATAGGGGGATGAAGGAGGTATGGGGGATGAAGGAGGTATAGGGTGGATGGAGAGAGGTATAGGGGGATGGAGGGAGGAAGGTATAGGGGGATGGAGGGAGGGAGGTATAGGAGGATGAGGGAGATATGGGTGATGAAGGAGGTATAGGGTGGATGGAGAGAGGTATAGGGGGATGGAGGGAGGTATAGGGGGATGGAAGGAGGGAGGTATAGGGGGATGAGGTAGGTATGGGGGATGAAGGAGGTATAGGGTGGATGGAGAGAGGTATAGGGGGATGGAGGGAGGAAGGTATAGGGGGATGGAGGGAGGTATAGGAGGATGAGGGAGATATGGGTGATGAAGGAGGTATAGGGTGGATGGAGAGAGGTATAGGGGGATGGAGGGAGGGAGGGAGGTATAAGGTAATGGAAGAAGGGCAGTATAGGGGATGGAGGGAGGTATAGGGGGATGGAAGGAGGGAGATATGGGTGATGAAGGAGGTATAGGGGGATGGATGGAGGGAGGGAGGGAGGTATAAGGTAATGGAAGAAGGGCAGTATAGGGGATGGAGGGAGGTATAGGGGGATGGAAGGAGGGAGGTATAGGGGGATGAGGGAGGTATGGGGGATGAAGTAGGTATAGGGTGGATGGAGAGAGGTATAGGGGGATGGAGGGAGGGAGGTATATAGGCGTATGGCGTATAGGGGATTGAAGGAGGGAAGTAAAAGGGATGGAGGGAGGTACGGGGGGATGGAGGGTGGTACATGGGGATTGAGGGAGGTATAGGGGGATGGAGGGAGGTATAGGGGGATTGAGGGAGGTATAGGGGGATGAAGGGAGGTATAAGGTAATGGAAGAAGGGGAGTATAGGGGATGGAGGGAGATATAGGGGGATGGAGGGAGGTATAAGGTAATGGAAGAAGGGAAGTATAGGGGATGGAGGGAGATATAGGGGGATGGAAGGAGGGAGGTATATAGGCGTATGGCGTAAAAGGGATGGAGGGAGGTATAGGGGGATGGAGGGAGGTACGGGGGGATGGAGGGTGGTACATGGGGATTGAGGGAGGTATAGGGGGATGGAGGGAGGTATAGGGGGATTGAGGGAGGTGCAGGGGGATGGAGGGAGGTATAGGGGGATGGAGGGAGGGAGGTATAGGGGGATGGAAGGAGGTACAGGGGAATGGAAGGAGGGAGGTATAGGGGAATGGAGGGAGGTATAGGGTGATGGAGGGAGGTATAAGGGGATGGAGCGAGGTGCAGGGGGATGGAGCGAGGTATAGGGGAATGGAGGGATGGAGGGAGTTATAGGGAGATGGAGGGAGGTATAGGG
>NW_027260442.1:0-9785 GCF_045791955.1 Oncorhynchus clarkii lewisi
GGAGTGACTCTGGGAGTGTACCTGACTAAGAAGGAACAGAAGAAGCTGAGGAGACAGACTCGCAGGGAGGGACAGAAAGAGCTTCAGGAGAAGGTCAGACTGGGGCTCATGCCCCCCCCAGAACCTAAAGGTAGGATCGAGACCAGGGCTGTTGAAGTAATGTTGCTTTTTTCTCTTCAATTTGAAGTTTTACTGAGTGGTAGTCCTGTTTGAGGCCTGTGTTCCTCTCCTCCCCGTTTCAGTGCATCTCTGACCTTGAGTGTGTTTGTCTCGTCAGTGCGCATCTCTAATCTGATGAGAGTGCTGGGTACGGAGGCAGTACAGGATCCCACTAAGGTAGAGGCCCACGTCAGAGCACAGATGGCCAAGAGACAGAAGTAAGTCAAACCACTACACATTTCTCTCTGTATTGTCCCCTCTTTCTCTTACCTCTCCCTCATCTATTAACCCTTTTCTCCTCGCTCTCTCTCCCCCTCCTCTTTTCTGCCTCCCATCTATCACTGCTCCTATTTCACCCACTTCCTGACTCACCATTTCTGTCCTCTCCCTCCATATGACATCTCTCACTACATAACCAGCTGTCTGTGTGTTTGTCCTCAGGGCCCATGAGGAGGCCAATGCAGCCCGGAAGCTCACAACCGAGCAGAGAAAAGAGAAGAAGGTGAAGAAGCTGAAAGAGGACCTGAGTCTTGGAGTTCACATCTCAGTCTATAGGTGAGTTAGTATTTGTCTCTGGATAGCGTAAGGTTTTGTGTGCATGTTATTGTGTTTAGGTAAGCCTCTGTGCACAGGTAACTATTTACGGCTTAGTATGTCCGTGTGCCTTTCCTACTCATTCGTACTTGCTCGCTCACCCCCTCGCTTTCCCTCAGGATCCGTAACCTCCACAACCCGGCTAAGAAGTTTAAGGTGGAAGCTAACGCCAACCAGCTGTACCTGACGGGCACCGTGGTGCTACACCGAGATGTCAACATGGTGGTGGTGGAGGGAGGTGAGAGAGGGGTGGCTGCAGGGGAGGGACCATATTAGTCTCTTTAAATGGGGTCTACTTTCACTGAGTCTGAACCATTCAAGTTGCCTTTAATTAACATGAATTACTCATGATAATCTCATAACATTTCTTATGACTTGTTGCTGTAAATGGGTTCTTCTTTACCCCAGAGTTAACTACATGACTGAGCATGCATGTACTGTTCTCTCAGGTCCCAAAGCCCAGAAGAAGTTCAAGAGGCTCATGTTGAGCAGAATCAAATGGGAAGAACACAACTCCAAGAGAGATGGTGAGAATTTAATTTATATGTACAGTACCAGTCAAAATGTTGGGCACCTCCTCATTCAAGGGTTTTTCTTTTTTTACTATTTTCTACATTGCAATATAATAGTGAAGACGTCACAACTATGAAATAACACATATGGAATCATGTGGTAACCAAAAAAGTGTTAAACAAATCAAAATATATTTTAAGTCTTAGATTCTTCAAAGTAGCCACCCTTTGTCTTAATGACAGCTTTGGGCACTCTTGGCTTTCTCTCAACCAGCTTCATGAGGTATGCTTTTCTAAAAGTCTTGAAGGAGTTTCCACTGGGCACTTTGTTGCCTGCTTTTCCTTCACTCTGCTGTCCAACTCATCCCAAACCATCTCAGTTGTGTTGGGGTCGGGTGATTGCGGAGGCCAGGTCATTTGATGCACTCCATCACTCTCGTTGGTCAAGTAGCCCTTACACAGCCTGGAGGTGTGTTTTGGGTCATTGTCCTGTTGAAAAACAAATGATAGTCCCACTAAGCCCAAACCAGATGGGATGACGTATGCCTGTAGAATGCGGTGGTAGCCATGCTGTGCCTTGAATTCTAAATAAATCACTGACAGTGTCACCAGCAAAGCACCATCATACCACAATCGCCATGCTTCAAGGTGGGAACCACACATGCGGAGATCATCCGTTCACCTACTCTGCGTCTCAAAGACACAGCGGTTGGAACCAAAACACTCAAATTTGGACTCCAGACCAAAGGACATAATGGTTTAATGTCCTTTGCTCCTCTTTCATGACCCAAGCAAGTCTCTTCTTATAGGTGTCCTTTAGTAGTGGTTTCTTTGCAGCAATTTGACCATGAAGGCCTGATTAATTCAGTCTCCTCTGAACAGTTGATGTTGAGATGTGTCTGTTACTTGAACTCTTGAAGCATTTATTTGGGCTGCAATTTCTGAGGCTGGTAACTCTAATGAACTTATTCTCTGCAGCAGAGGTAACTCTGGGTCTTCCTTTCCTGTGGCGGTCCTCATGAGAGCCAGTTTCATCATAGCTCTTGATGGTTTTTGCGACTGCACTTTTTTTTTTGCACTGAATTTTTTTTCAAAGTTCTTAATTTCCCTATTGACTGACCTTCATGTCTTCAAGCAATGATGGACTGTCATTTCTCTTGCTTATTTGAGCTGTTCTTGTCATGACATGGACTTGGTCATTTACCAAATATGGCTATCTTCGGTATACCCCCATCAACCTTGTCACAACACAACTGATAGGCTCATAAAATACTAAAAACAGCAACAAATCAACGCCAAGTGATTGTAATTTTTGGAAATCTGTTCAAGTATTCCGAACATACGAGATGTATACAGTGGCAAGAAAGTATTTGAACCCTTTGGAAATACCTGGATTTCTGCATAAATTGGTCATAAAATTTGATTTGATCTTCATCTAGGTCACAAGAATAGACAAACACAGTCTGCTTAAACTAATAACTCAAACAATTATACCTTTTCATGTCTTTATTGAACACACCATGTAAACATTCACAGTGTAGGGTGGAAGAAGTATGTGAATCCTCTGCTTTAAAAACTGGTTGACCCTCCTTTGGCAGCAATAACCTCAACCACATGTTTTCTGTAGTTGCGGATCAAACCTGCACAACGGTCAGGAGGGATTTTGTGCCATTCCTCTTTACAAAACTGTTTCAGTTCAGCAATATTCTTGGGATGCTCTCTTGAGGTCATGCCACAGCATCTCAATCGGGTTGAGGTCAGGACTCTGACTGGAACAGAAGGCCTATTTTCTTCTGTTGAAGCCATTCTGTTGATTTACTTCTGTGTTTTGGGTCATTGTCCTGTTGCATCACCCAACGTCTGAGCTTCAATTGGTGGACAGATAGCCTAACATTGTCATGCAAAATGTTTTGATAAACTTGGGAATTCATTTTTCTGTTGATAATAGCAAGCTGTCCAGGGCCTGAAGCAGCAAAGCAGCTCCACCATACTTTACAGTTGGGACGAGGTTTTGATGTTGGTGTACTGTGCCTTTTGTGTTCCTTCCAAACAAATCAACTGTCGTTTCATCTGTCCACAGAATATTTTGCCAGTAGCGCTGTGAAACATCCAGGTGCACTTTTGCAAACTTCAGATGTGCAGCAATGGGTTTTTTGGACAGCGGTCCTCCCATGAACACCATTCGTGTTTAGTGTTTTACATATCGTCAACGGAGATGTTCCAGAGATTTCTGTAAGTCTTTAGCTGAGACTCTAGGATTCTTCTTAGCCTCATTGAGCATTCTGCGCTGTGCTCTTTGCAGGACAGCTACTCTTAGGGAGAGTAATCCTTTCCAGCTTTGTGCAAGTCAGATCCTCTTTTGTTCGAGGCATGGTTTACATCAGACAATGCTTTTTGTGAATAGCAAACTCAAATTTTGTGAGTTAAAAAAAAAAAAATTATAGGGCAAGGCAGCTCTAACCAACATCTCTCATCTCATTGATTGGACTCCAGGTTTTTTATTTTACCTTTATTTAACTAGTCAAGTCAGTTAAGAACAAATTCTTATTTTCAATGAAGGCCTAGGAACAACTGCCTTGTCCGCTCTGGGATTTGAACTTGTAACCTTTCGATTACTAGCCCAACGCTCTAACCACTAGGCTACGCTGACGCCAATGAGCTTTTGGGGAAGTCATTAGCCTAGGAGCTCATACTTTTTCCAACCTACACGGTGAATGTTTAAATTAGGTATTCGATATAGACAAGAAAAATACAATTTGTTATTAGTTTAAGCACACTGTTTTGTCTATTGTTGTGACTTAGATGAAGATCAGATCAAATTTGATCAATTTGTGCAGAAATCCAGGTAAATCCAAAGGGTTCACATACTTTTTCTTGCCACTATGTGATCGTATACAAATGTAAGCATGGTTGAAAATGTTGTAGTCAAATGTTATATCTGTATGGGCTTCTTGAGGTCAATTTGCAAATGATTTGTAATTATGTTCTGACCATCTGCTTAAGAAAACATGGGCCCATAGCTGAATCTAGTTGATGATCCACGCTGTATGTCTTACTGTTTATATTACATAATACTTCACTGTACTTGTGGTTCTGAATCCGTTTTCCTTTCTCCTCTGTCTGTCAGATCCAGATGCAGACGACGAGACCAAGAAGAACAACAGATGCAGCCTGGTCTGGGAGGTGAGTGGTTAACCATGACATCTTATTTCACTAACGCTCCAGGAGTGTAATGCATGCTTCATATAATAATCATGTTCATCTTGGACAACTGGCTTCTTTAAAATGGATTGATTGTAAACACAGAATAGACTGATCTAACCTTGTCTTTCTTCCCCTGCTGTTTTCTCTCCTGCCTCCATCTGTCCCCTCTCCTCCTCCCTCCTCCCAGGGCACGGCTAAGGAGCGTAACTACGGGGAGATGAAGTTTAAGCAGTGTCCTACAGAGAACATGGCTAGAGAACACTTTAAGAAGCACGGGACAGAACACTACTGGGACCTGGCTCTGAGCCAGAGTGTGCTGGAGAGCACTGATGACTGAAGGGAGAGCATCACTAGAGCTGAGGAGGATCCCTTACCACTGACCCAGGGTCCGATAGTTGTTCATCCTCATAATGGTTGGAAGTTATCTGATCCTGGATCAGTGGTGAAGCACATTGTTCCCTTGTGCACCAGAGACATGCAAAGGTCAGGGGTGATTCTACCCCTCTTACAGATTCATTCACAACCCTAACCCAGCCATGTATGGATGGCTGCCTGCCTGTAATTGTGTGTTGACTTGACTTAAGACGGAGGGAGATGGATTGGGAGTGCTGGTTAGAGAATGGTTGAGGGCGTAGATTAGGAGGGATATATGGTGTGTATAGATATCATTGAGAGTGGTGTACACTGTTCTGCAATCACATTTTGTGGAAGAGTTGATAACTGTGAGACCATCTTTCTAGCAGTTAGGGTGTCATTCAGGCTGTCAGTTGCTGTGTGTCAGATAAAGTATTAAACACTGACATCTCTCCACTGTGAGTGTTCTATAGCTTGCTATTGGCTTCTCTACCTGACTACAGTTCCTGAGTAAGCCCAGCTGTGGTCCAAATACAGTTCTGAAATATTGCTGCAATGTACTATTCCCAAGCAAAAGCCCTGTTTCGAATAAACAAAAACCAACCTATCAACGTAGAAGTAACTAAAGACTTTGAAACGTATGAGAATGTACATTAGACTATGGTTTTTGTGTCATGTTTTTGGCCTTTTATTTTTAAAGAAAATTGACAATTGTTTTTTGTGGAATGACCACATTTAGTCAAGTATTGACTGACCCAAAATTGTTTTCTTTTCTTTAGATGTTTGTTTTGGATAAAATGTCTTCCCCTTTATGTTTTGATCCTGTATATGTTGCCAATAAACACATGCAGGACAATACAATACATTTTGTAATGAAAAATGAAAGCTTAATACCGTTGTGCACTTTTTAAATTATTTTCAGCTGCTGCATTGGATTTGTAACACAGTGAGAGGTGACATTTTATAATGCTTGCTATTGGATACAACCTACCTGTAACATACAACCCTTTCGGGTTGTAAATATTGGTCAAACTGTTGAAGTTGCCTGCCCCTCCAACAGTTTTCAGAATCTGACCCTAGATCTGTAGGGGGCGTGTCTCCTCTCGCCTGTCTGTCACACTTTTGCTACCTTCATGACTCATTGCGGTGTCCATGTCTGCAGTACCAGAGAGGACTGGAAAAATGGCGGCGGGTTCTGGAGCTGTTAGCGGCCATGGTGGCCGCGGCGCTTTGGAGGCCACCCTGGACCGCAGATTCCAAGGAGTATCCAACACTATGGAGTCTATACAGGGACTGTCGACCTGGTGCATTGAAAATAAGAAGTATCACAGCCTTATCGTTCGGTACTGGATGAAGTGGCTCAAGAAATGTGAGTAGCTAACGTTAGCTTGTCATTCGTTAGCTTTCTCTGCTACTATACACACGTTAGCTAATCAATTATGTTCCTAATGTGTTACCGACAAAATGTTGACGCCATAAAGTTCATGCATAGCTAAAATAAGATGGGTAATACAACTTGTGCTTTGTACTTATAGTTAGCTGCCTTGCAAGCTAATGTAACTAACTAGTTATAGTAAGGTAGTTAGTGCCTACCAGTAGCTGCAGTTAAGCATATCGTTATGTATATTAACGTTAGTTAGCGACGTGTGATACATTTAGTTTGCTCGAACCTGACCTGTCTCCACATATGGTTCGACATTGCACCTGTTTTGTGCGCATCGCACGCGCTATGTTTTTGAAGATGAGAGAGGAGCCAGGTAATTAGCTAGCTAGCTAGCCAAACTATCAAATGTGTTTGAATTTGAGTTAAAATGGGGGGTAGTGTTGACAGCACAGGTGATACATGTTGCTGGGTAAGCAAGTGGGCTGAAAAACCGGTCTTTATGAAGAAATCTGGGTTAGGCCTAGGGTCGATTGTATGGTTGTTTTAACGGGGTGGCAAAGAGGGGGCCAACACCAGTCGTGTGGCCATGGGAAATTAGCACATTTTATAAGAAAAAGCGTTAAATTGTCTTAAAATACGACGCATTGTATTGCATAACTGTTTCAGACCCGTCGGCAAACGGGTGGCTAGCTGGTTTAGTTTAATACAAAATATCGACAAAGGCATTCAAAAGAGGGACAAAGTACTTTTTTGGGAGGGGGGGGCATATTTTTCTCACGATTCGTCAACTCGCACACAGTTGCTGTCCTGCACATCGGATCACTGCACTTTCCTGCATAGGTCTATTTATTTAGTAAATGTGAAAGCACATCATCCCCGACAGACACAAGCAAAATCTCTTTACATGAATGTTGTAGCATCCTACACCTAAACATTAGCGATCTGGTATGCTGTATGTGAAGAAAAGGAGACGATTTCTCAGTGATAATCTGTAGGCTACTAACAACACACAGCCTACTATGCGCCCTATCCCCCTGGCCAGGGTAAACTAAGCTGTAACGTTATGTATTTATGGCCCATTTGTTTGCATTAGGAGAAAATGTGATCAAGTTGGATTTATATTCAAACTTGGGCTGGCTAGGCTACCTAGACCTTTTCAGTCCAAAGTGATTCGCTGGAAATAATTAGTCAACACAATAGCGATTACATAAGAGTTCGTTTTTTATTACCATCTACAGTTGCATAGGTCTACATGATACAAACCTGTATAACGCAACCTCAGCCCGGAGTTCTATTGTCCATTCATAGTGGTCTCCGTCTGTTTTAAAACATAATTCATATGAACAAGTACAAGGTTGCTGCAGTCTGACAGGGTTTTCATCCTCCCCAGGGCCAGGAGTTTTCTGACCTGATTAGAAAAACTGGTCCCAGTATAGTCCATATAAAACCTTTTTTACAACTGATAAATCACTGTCATACGGTATGGTGTTTTACCTGGTTAGGTTATCAGATCAGGAAGAACTCCAGGCCCAGTGGAAAATATGTGCCCTACCACTCTGAGACTTGTTGCCACCTCTGCTGTTTCAACTGTTAATTTGTATCAGCCCAATGTATTAAAATAAATACATTTGAAGTGATCCATATTGATCCGTATTCAAGTTAGATAATACCACCATGTCCAGTGGTAACTCCCCCACCCAAGACATTTTTTAAGTTTAAGATGTATGTTTCTATACAATTTAAAAGCTCTAAAATGCTATTTGGGGAATGGCAAAAATAACTCCAGCCATTATCACTTTGGCTGCTGTAGCTTCATTCACCTCAGTCAATAAGGGAAATGCATAACATTCTAGAACAAACACATGCCATATTCTACAGCTACACTGGCTATACACTGGGAAGCTAGTTTAGTTTGCTGTCAAGTCAAACAGCAGTTACCTAGCAATTTTCAACCTCTGCACTGCTTTCATCAACTCAACTGAGAGACAAGTCATGCATGCTGGGCTCTCCGTTGTCCCAAAAAAGCCAGCCAGCCAATCAAACAGCCTTCCCGCCAGAACAAACCCACGGTCCTTTCTCTCCAATCTGAGCCAGATTGACAGTGCTCTGACCCAATGAGAATGGCGGGACACTAAGGGTGGCCAATCATATTTCAGGGGTGGCACCTCGCAATGCCCCTGGGTAGGCCTAGCTAAGATCTTAACTCCATTTGTCAAACACTGGGGTTAAATTCTTAGCTAGCTAGAGTAGGCCTAGACCTAAACTTTGACTGTCATTCATTGTGTTTTTGAGGGGTTATTTAATGAAGTGCATGGTGTGATATGTCATGGAAATAGATATGCCAGTGTTTTGTTGTTTATGGAAACGGATGTTGTCCACTTTCCTTGCCTCCAGCTATAAAGGTTTAACTGGTTTTCAACACTTTCCTTGCCTCCAGCTATAAAGGTTTAACTGGTTTTCAACACTTTCATTGGCCTGAGCAGTTTTTGTTAATTAAAAATGAATTGCACTGCAGTAGACTTAACATTTGCATGGTTGCATGTGTTCCCATCTCTCTCTCTGTCCCTGTCATTGGCTCAACCACATGTATATCTGTTGTTTATGGTGCTGTGCTTTATGTATGATGTCCTCAAACATTCAAACTATCTTTTGAACTCAGTCAACCAAAGATAAAGTTGGTGAGTTGTAGGCTTCGTTGTCCAGGTGAAACTTTCAATTCAAATGTTTTAATTTTCACGGAATGTTGGATGGCCGTGTTAACGGTTCCGTTCCTAGGGTTGTGTTGTAATGCAGTGTTGTAATGCAATGCAAATAAATAATCCAGAGAAAATACTGTTGTAATGTGTTGCATGACCAACTGGAAATAACTAACTGTTGGTTAATCTCGGTCACGTGTTTCTGCTATGAGATTGAGAAAATATGTGTTTATTGTTTACAGTAGTAGGGGCCTATGTGATGTTCTGTTTCTGAAAATGAATCCTACTGTACCTGAGCTGGTGCAGGTAGTGGTACATATTTTACCACTACAACTTGAGTTCATCGCGGTTTGGTTTGGAAGGCTTAAAGCGTGCTAATTAGGTACCCAAAATATCTGGTCCTGGCTGGCTTGTACTAGGTCAGGGAGTTCTGTGTTGGGTCAGGAGGAACCACTGGTGCCCCTGATGGTGGCACTGAAAAGCTTTTATGTGGGTCACGGAACAGAAAAGGTTTCGGAACCAATTTCTGCAAACTGGGATGTCCCTCTTAGAGGTACGCTAAGCCTAATGCTGTAATGCCAGTTGACATGCATAATTTGCCCATGATTGCTATCTGATGGTTCACGTGGCATCGCAGTCTGCCTGGCCAAATTGCCAGGTACCTCATAATACCATATTATCGCCATACTTTGGTGCTGATACTATGTGTATTGTGATTTTGATACTACGATTTTATTGCGATTTGAAGTTCCAAAGATATTGCTCACCATATGTCCGCTGCAGAGGCACTAGAGGACCATGGGAGTTTTGATCAGTCATGGAAATAAGTGCTGAAAACAATTGGTTCCCTATTTAAAATGATTGAGAACAAGCTATGGAAAA
>NW_027260443.1:0-9776 GCF_045791955.1 Oncorhynchus clarkii lewisi
CGATTTGCAAATATATTCAGATACAGTACATGCAGCTTTTCTTCTGTCATTACCTGTTGCCCTAGAAGACTAAATAAACCCTTGCTCACCAGAAAATATATGTCATACATCGATAGAATGAATCTAGAATGAATCTAGAATGAATCTAGTTGACATCGGTAAAGCGCCTTTATCTCTGCTTTTGCCTCAGTGGATCGATGTAAACTATTTCTGCCAAAGTTCGGAAAAGCATTTGGTAATTGGCATGCATTGGTGCTCGTACACTTAGGCCCTAAAGATTATGCTTACGCACTAACGCCAGATATAAAATATATATACATGTACCTTAATATGAATTGTACAAAAATTCTATACTACATGGCCAAAAGTATCTGCTCGTCGAACATCTCATTCCAAAATCATGGCTATTACTATAGCGTTCTTCAGCTCTCGGCGGCCCCGTCCTGTGAGCTTGTGTGGCCTACAACTTTGCGGCTTAGCCATTGTTGCTCCTAGATGTTTCTAATTCACAATAACAAACACAGTAGACCGGGGCAGCTCGAGCATGCAGAAATGTGACAAACTGACTTGTTGGAAAGGTGGCATCCTATGACAGTGCCACGTTGAAAGTCACTGAGCTCTTCACTACAGGCCATTATACTGCCAATGTTTGTCTAGGGAGATTACATGGCTGTGTGCTCAATTTTATACACCTGTCAGCAACAGGTGTGGCTGAAATACTCAAATCCTACTTCATTTTTAACGCATTGTTTTCTCTTGAGTCAAACCGTGCATTACTAACAGACACGATAAAGCAAGTTAAACGTTTACAAAAAGACAACGTAAAAAAGCTCCATGTGCCTAGTGACTGAACGCAAAAAAAAAAAACAGCATAGCGACATGATCACACAGTTACCTCTCCGCCACTCATTTAGCTTAGTTTAGCTGTGCGATTATTATCACTTAAGGTAATTCTTTGTCTATTTCAGGAGAGGACGGACATGCATGACTCTCTTCTCTCCTCCCTGCTGAAAACGATCCGGCCCCAGCAGCACAGACCTCTGCCAGCCACGCCACGCCACCCCTGCCCCTGAAAGCTTCTCCCTGGGCGGCAACAAGACAGCAGTTCGTCCTGGACCAAGGCCACGGCCAATGGCTATTGATGGGCTACTGGCCAAGAACCACAGGGAGATCCAGAAGCGAGTGGATACCGCCGGCCATCTGTACAAGTTCTGCCACCAGCCACTGAAAGGCCCTAACAGCCCTCCAACACATACCGGCTTTCCTGGAGTGGCAGGAAAATATCTACT
The DNA here is from genome assembly GCF_045791955.1 of Oncorhynchus clarkii lewisi. NCBI lineage: Eukaryota > Metazoa > Chordata > Actinopteri > Salmoniformes > Salmonidae > Oncorhynchus > Oncorhynchus clarkii. The sequence continues at coordinate 1,290 of NW_027260443.1, forward strand.
GCCTAGCCCAAGTGTCCATGGTACTGGAGGGAGATTCAACAGTCTGCCTTTTATAAGACTGGAAAGCAGAGCTCGATGGTGGAGAATGGGGAGTGACTCTACTGACACACAGAAATAAATAAGAGCTGAAGATGGAAGTGGTTTGTTTGATTTGTATTTATTTCACAGGTACTGTTCATTCTATTACATTACATGCAGTGCCTTCAGAAAAGTATTCATACCCCTTATTCCACATGTAAAAATGTACTGACGAACACAGAAATCTCTCATTTATATAAAATCACCTTTGGCAGCAATTACAGCTATGAGAGCTTTGCACACCTGGGATTGTACAATATTTGCTATTCTTTTTAAAATTCTGCACGCTTTTTCAAGTTGGTTGTTGATAATTACTAGACAGCCATTTTCAAGCCAATTTAGGTCAAACTGTAACTAGGCCACTCAGGAGCATTCAATGTCGTCTTGGTAAGCAACTCCAGTGTATAATTGGCCTTGTGTTCTAGTTTGTCCTGCTGAAAGGTGAATGTCTCCCAGAGTCTGTTGGAAAGTAGACAATCAGGTTTTCCTCTAGGAATTTGCCTGTGCTTAGCTTTATTCCAATTCTTTCTATCCACTAAAAAACTCCCTAGTCCTTGTCAATGACAAGCATACCCATAACATGATGAAGCCACCACCATGCTTGAAAATATGAAGAGTGGTACTCAATGATGTGTGTTGGATTTGCCCCAAAACATTACGCTTTGTATTCAGGATAAACATTTAAATTCTTTGCAACATTTTTTTGCAAATTTACTAGAGTGCCATACAGGATTCATGTTTTGGAATATTTTTATTCTGTACAGGCTTCCTTAACACTCTGTCAATTAGCTTAGTATTGTGGAGTAACTAAACTCAGCAAAAAAAGAAATGTCCCTATTTCAGGACCCTGTCTTTCAAAGATAATTTGCAAAAATCAAAATAACTTCACAGATCTTCATTGTAAAGGTGATTAAACACCGTTTCCCATGGTTCAATAAACCATAAACTATTAATGAACATGCACCTGTGGAGCGGTCGTTAAGACACTAACAGCTTCCAAACGGTAGGTAATTAAGGTCACAGTTATGAAAACTTAGGACACTGAAGAGGCCTTTCTACTGACTCTGGAAAAACACCAAAAGAAAGATGCCCAGGGTGCCTGCTCATCAATGTGAATATGCCTTCGGCATGCTGCAAGGTGGGCATGAGGACTGCAGATGTGGCTAGAGAAATAAATTGCAATGTCCATACTGTGAGACGCCTAAGACAGCACTACAGGGAGACAGGACGGACAGCTGATGGTCCTCGCAGTGGCAGACCACGTGTAACAACACCTGCACAGGATCAGTACATCCGAACATCACACCCGCGGACAGGTGGCTACATCAACTGCCCCAGATACACCAGGAACGCAAGTTCCCTCCATCAGTACTCAGACTGTCCGCAATAGGCTGAGGGGCTTGTAGGCCTGTTGTAAGGCAGGTCCTCACCAGACATCGCCGGCAACAACGTTGTCTACGGGCACAAACCCACCGTCGCTGGACCAGACTGGACTGGCAAAAAGTGCTCTTCACTGACGAGTCGCGCTTTTGTGATAGCTGGATTTGCGTTTATCGTCGAAGGAATGAGCGTTACACCGAGGCATGTACTCTGGAGCAGGATCGATTTGGAGGTGGAGAGTCAGTCATGGTCTGGGGAGGTGTGTCACAGCATCATCGGACTGAACTTGTCGTCATTGCAGGGAAGACATCCTCCCCTCTCATGTGGTACCCTTCCTGCAGGCTCATCCCATCCTGACATGACCCTCCAGCATGACAATGCCACCAGCCATACTATCTCACAGCAAGAACTGGCAAACCTGGTGCAGTCCATGAGGAGGAGATGCACTGCAGTACTTAATGCAGCTGGTGGCCACACCAAATACTGACTGTTACTTTGGATTTTGACACCCCCCTTTGTTCAGGGACACATTATTCCAGTTAGTCACATTTCTGTGGAACTTGTTCAGGTTGTCTCAGTTGAATCTTATGTTCATACAAATATTTACACCTTAAGTTTGCTGAAAATAAAATGCAGTTGACCGTGAGAGGACATTACTTTTTTTGCTGAGTTTGCAATGTTACTGACCCATCCTCGTTTTTTCCTATCACAGCCATTAAACTCTGTTTTAAAGTCACCAGCGGTTTCCTTGCTCTCCGAGTTAGGAAGGACGCCTGTATCTTTGTAGTGACTGGGTGTATTGATCCATTATCCAAAGTGTAATGGACCTCATGGCTTGGTTTTTGCTCTGACATGCATTGTGAACAGTGGGACCTTGTATAGACAGGTGTGTGCCTTTCCAAATCATGTCCAATCAATTGAATTTACCACAGGTGGACAATCACGTTGCAGAAACATCAAGGATTATCAATGGAAACAGGATGCACCTGGGCTCAGTTTCAAGTCTCAAAGCAAAGGGTCTAAACACTTTTGTAAATTAGGAATGTTTTATTATTTTTAATATTTTTGCAAAAATGTCAAAAAACCTGTTTTCACTGTCATTATGGGGTATTGGTGTGTAGACTGATGAGGAAAACATGTAATATGTTTTAGAATGAGGCTGTAATGTAACAAAATGGGGAAAAAGTCAAGGGGTATGGAATACTTTCTGAATGTACTGTATATTAGTTTATTGCTAGTGTGTGAAAATGAACAAATACCAACATTTTATTCTAAATAGCTGTGAATGTCTTGAATAAATCAATTGGTATAGTGTGTAAATAGGTTTGCTGTACAATGGATTGTGCTCCAACACTATTCTAAATATGCTTTTGACTTCAATAAAGTAAACCTCAACAATGAGAGATACACATGGTAATGCCTTCACTGATTGCACATAAAGGAAGATATCATGTAGGAACTAAAGTGCTTGCTTTGTGTCATCCTATGAATCCTGTTTATTGCTGTTCACAGCTATATTTATTTATGTTTTCTCTAAAGTAGTCTTGAAAAACTGGAATTTTTACTTAGGCCATGTAACTCATTGGTTAGTACAAACCAAGATGTTTACCCAGCAGATAGGAATCCACAGACCTCTGTCCTTACCGGGTCAAGTCAGCTTGTTGACTTCTGCCTGTGTGGGTTGGGGGTGTGGTTAATTACCAAATGATACAGTCCATAGTGGATTATATTTGACATTATTAGGAGCTATTCAGACTCTGCAGGTGAGGATAATTCATTTATATGTGTAATGAACAATTGAAATGATAGTGTGTGAGTACATCTTCTGTCTTTTTGATCATATGAAAACAACCTGATTTGTACTTGGAAGAAAATAACCAAGCATACATTTTCCTTCAGAGGCAAGTCAATGATCTTGAGTGGAAAAAACAAAAACGCCTGTGTGTTATTTTACAACTTCAACAGAACAACCCTTTCCTCAGGATAACAAACATAGCTCAACTGAAAATATACAAAGTAGGACCAGAAACACAACCTACAAATGACCTCACAATAAGCTCCCCTATGACATGCAAATCTCTAACTGTCGTGCTGCTTTGCTTTAGTTCCACCAGCTCTTTGTAACAGAGCAAATCCAGATAACCAGATGTTAAGTGAGCAACAGGCCAACAGATTCCTCTCCTCGCTCCGTCGCTGACTAGACGTACTTCAAACCCCCTCAACCCAGCATTAGCAGCATATAGAGCTCATCTGACAACAGCATATTCAACAGTTAATGGGTTTGCGTGATTGTGACACTACATTAGACAGGCAATGCAACCAAAATACAGGTTGGGACTTGATGAGGCTGAGGGAGGCCAGTCCTGCAAGCTCCTGGTCGGTGAGGAATTAAGAATGTGGCACACACAGCTTTGAAGAGACCTGTACATTCTTCAGATGAGTGGAGATGCTTTCCAGTCTCCTTGGTCCACTGAACATAACTTATGACGGCCTGCTAGATTAGTGATCTGTACTGGCTTGGCTGATTGGAGGTATTATCATCAGTGTTCTATGCTTCCTGTGATGTGCTTGTAGAAATCAGAGGCTTGAGCAGCTAGCTTCGAGCATGGAATAAAACTCACTGCTGCTGTTGCTTCAGCTGCTTTTGGTGAGCACACACTCCAAGTGTGTACCTCTTGTGTTTGGAGTCCTTTCATCTCATCCCACCATAGATACTGTCATCAGACATTCAGCCTCAGCAGCAACACACCTTTCACTGTATTCCACGTTTCATTAAGGCCCTAACAAAGAGAGTAGTTGACAGCCTAGGCCGAACAGAAAGCTGCTCATCCACTGTGGGTGACAACACTGAGCCTGCAGTAGCTGAGTCACACTGACAACCATGGTACCATGGTCTACCTGCATTTTACAGTCTAACATTCACAATAGAAAATGCACCTAACTGTAGTTCCACAGAACCTGACAGGATTGAGATTGGGTCTTTAGGGGCTATATCATAATCTATTTCTACACAATCTATTCCTATTCTATTCCTCTTAACACCATGTTTCATATTTAAGCTTTAAAAAAAACATGATCATTAAGACATTCTGCAGTATGTATGGTTAACATGGTCACTTTACTGTGCCCTCAAATGGACCTTCAGTAGAACTAAATCTCTATTTGTGTTTTAAAGCATGCCTTTGGCGGAGAATGGCCAGCTCCCCTTCCCTCTAGTGTTGGTGCGCCAGAGTCAACAACGGCCAGAAATCGGAAGAAAGCAAGTGGAATTCAATAGGAACTGCGTAAGTAGGTCAAAAACACATTTAAAAAAAGAACATGCCTCTGCACGGCATCATCGGATCTGGGTCAAATCCTCAGACATCTGACCCAGCATCAGGCCTGGGTGACTGGAGGGGTCTGTGGCCATCTACGGCAATAACATCTCCACACACATACACGAGACTACAGTATATGCACTCGCACTCCTGTAGAGAAGTAGTATGCCGCGTCACTCTTATATTCTGGATATCTTCTGGAATTATGATCACCATAAAAAAAGATACACACAGCACATACATACAGTACCAGTGAAAGGGTTTTCCTTATTTTTACTATTTTCTACATTGTAGAATAAGAGTGAAGACATTTAAAACTATGAAATAACACATATGGAATAATGTAGTAAACAAAAAAGTATTAAACAAATCAAAATGTATTTAATATTTGAGATTCTTCAAAGTAGCCACCCTTTGCCTCGATGACAGCTTTGCACACTCTTGGCATTCTCTCAACCAAGCTTCATGATGTAGTCACCTGGAATGCATTTCAAGTAATAGGTGTGCCTTGTTAATATTTCTTTCCTTCTTAATGCGTTTGAGCAAATCAGTTCTGTTGTGACAAGGTAGGGGTGGTATACAAAAGACAGCCCTATTTGGTAAAAGACCAAGTCCATATTAAGGCAAAAACAGCTCAAATAAGCAAAGAGAAACGACAGTCCATTACTTTAAAACATGAAGGTCAGTCAATACAGAACATTTCAATAACTTTGAATGTTTCTTTAAGTGCAGTTGCAAAAACCATCACGCGCCATGATGAAACTGGCTCTCATGAGAACCACCACAGGAAAGGAAGACCCAGAGTTACATCTGCTGCAGAGGACAGGTTCATTAGAGTTAACTGCACCTCAGAAATTGCAGCCCAAATAAAGTGTGCTGCAAGTAATAGACACATTCAAGTAACAGAGTTCAAGTAACAGACACATCAATATCAACTGTTCAGAGGAGACTGAAATGAGGCATTCATGGTCGAATTGCTGCAAAGAAACCACTACTAAAGGACACCAATAATAAGAAGCTTGCTTGGGCCAAGAAACACCAGCAATGGACATTGGACCAGTGGAAATCTGTCCTTTGGTCTGATGAGTCCAAATTTTAGATTTTGGTTCCATCTGCCATGTCTTTGTGAGATGCAGAGTAGGTGAATGAATGATCTCCACAAGTATGAAGAACGGATGAGGAGTTGTGATGGTTCTTTGCTGGTGACAATGTCAGTGTTTTATTTAGAATTCAAGGCACACTTAACCAGCATGGTTTCCACAGCATTCTGAATCGATACACCATCCCATTTGGTGGACGCTTAGTGGGACTATCATTTGTTTTTCAACAGGACAATGACCCAAAACTGCTCCAGGCTGTGTAAGGGCTATTTGACCAAGTAGGAGAGTGATGGAGTGCTGCATCAGATGACCTGGCCTCCACAAACACCCGACCTCAAACCAACTGAGATGGTTTGGGATGAGTTGGACCGCAGAGTGAAGGAAAAGCAGCCAAGAAGTGCTCAGCATATGTGGGAACTGTTGGAAAAGCATTCCAAGTGAAGCTGGTTGAGAGAATACCAACAGTGTGCAAAGCTCTCAAGGGAAAGGGCAGCTCCATTGAAGAAACAAATATATTTTGATTTGTTTAACTTCTTGGTGACTGTATTGAGTAGCTTGTATGAATAAGGTGCCCAGAGTAAACTGCCTGCTACTCAGCCATAAAAGCTAGAATATGCATATAATTAGTATATTTGGATAGAAAACACTGAAGTTTCTAAAACTGTTTGAATGATGTCTGTGAATATAACAGAACTCATATGGCAGGCGAAAACCTGAGAAAAAATCCAACCAGGAAGTGGGAAATCTGAGGTTGGTCGTTTTTCAACTCATTCCCTATTGAAGATACAGTGGGATATTGGTCATATTGCACTTACTGAGGCTTCCACTAGATGTCAACAGTCTTTAGAACCTTGTTTGATGCTTCTACTGTGAAGTGGGGCCAAATGAGAGGGGATTGAGCCAGGTGTCTGGCAGATTGCCACGAGCTCGTGACGCGTGGTCATGTGAAAGTTAGCTTGCGTTCCATTGCTTTTCTACAGACAAAGGAATTCTCCAGTTGGAACATTATTGAAGATATATGTTAAAAACATCCTAAAGATTGATTCTATACTTCGTTTGACATGTTTCTACAACCTGTAATATAACTTTTTGGACTTTTCGTCCGACCTTTCGTCTGGACTTGCACGCGCGTTTGGCTTTGTTCACCAAACGCCCTAACAAAAGAAGGTATTTGGACATAAATGATGAACTTTATCAAACAAATCAAACATTTATTGTGGAACTGGGATTCCTGGGAGTGCATTCGGATTAAGATCAAAGGTAAGTGAATATTTATAATGCTATTTCTGACTAATGTTGACCACACAACATGAGGGATCTCTTTGGCTGTCTCTGAGCGCCATACTCGGATAATTGCACGTGTGCTTTTTCCGTAAACATTTTTTTAAATCTGACACAGCGGTTACATTAAGGAGAAGTTGATCTTAAGTTCCATGTATAATAGCTGTATCTTTTATCAATGTTTATTATGAGTATTTCTGTGAATTGATGTGGCTCTCTGCAAAATCACCGCATGTTTTGGAACTACTGAACATTACGTGCCAATGTAAAATTAGATTTTTGAATATAAATATGCACTTTATTGAATAAAACATACATGTATTGTGTAACATGAAGTCCTATGAGTGTCATCTGATGAAGATCAAAGGTTAGTGATTAATTTAATCTATATTTCTGCTTTTTGTGACTCCTCTCTTTGGCTGGAAAAATGGCTGTGTTTTTCTGTGACTTGGTGGTGACCTAACAATCGTTTGTGGTGCTTTCGCTGTAAAGCCTTTTTGAAATCAAACACTGTAGCTGGATTAACGAGAATGTTATCTTTAAAATGGTGTAAAATACTTGTATGCTTGAGGAATTTTAATTATGAGATTTTTGTTGATTTGAATTTGGCGCCCTGCACATTCACTGGCTGTTGGCGTGGTGGGACGCTACCTTCCCAAATATCCCAGAGAGGTTAATGCTTTATTGGTGACTACATGATTCTATATGTTATTTCATAGTTTTGAGGTCTAAACTATTATTCTATAAAAGAGAAAATAGTAAAAATAAAGATAACTCATGAATGAGTAGGTGTCCCAACTTTTGAATGGTATTGTGCGTGCGTGATATATATAAAAAATATATACACATACATACATACTACAGTTCAAAAGTTTGGGGTTTTTATCTTTTATCTCCCTAACCAACTTTAAACATCTGCTATCTGAGCAGCTAACCGATCGCTGCAGCTGTACATAGTCCATCGGTATATAGCCCACCCAATTTACCTACCTCATCCCCATACTGTTTTTATTTTATTTATTTTTCTGCTCTTTTGCACACCAGTATCTCTACCTGCACATATTCATCTGATCATTTATCACTCCAGTGTTAATCTGCTAAATTGTAATTATTCACTCCTATGGCCTATTTATTGCCTACCTCATTATTGCCTGCCTACCTCATACCTTTTGCACACAATGTATATATATTATTTTTTTCTACTATGTTATTAACTTGTTTATTGTTTACTCCATGTGTAACTCTGTCGTTGTCTGTTCACACTGCTATGCTTTATCTTGGCCAGGTCGCAGTTGCAAATGAGAACTTGTTCTCAACTAGCCTACCTGGTT
>NW_027260444.1:0-9729 GCF_045791955.1 Oncorhynchus clarkii lewisi
CACAGAGACATGACTCGTTCTACGTTCATTTAAATGGTAGCACAGAGACATGACTCCTATGTTCATTTAAATGGTAGCAGCACAGAGACATGACTCCTACGTTCATTTAAATGGTAGCAGCACAGAGACATGACTCCTACGTTCATTTAAATGGTAGCACAGAGACATGACTCTCACGTTCTTATGTTCATTTAAATGGTAGCACAGATGACATGACTCTTACGTTCATTTAAATGGTAGCAGCACAGAGACATGACTCTTATGACATTCATTTAAATGGTAGCACAGAGACATGACTCCTACGTTCATTTAAATGGTAGCAGCACAGAGACATGACTCCTACGTTCATTTAAATGGTAGCAGCACAGAGACATGACTGACTTACGTTCATTTAAATGGTGGTAGCAGCACAGAGACATGACTCCTACGTTCATTTAAATGGTAGCAGCACAGAGACATGGTAGCAGCACAGAGACATGACTCCTACGTTCATTTAAATGGTAGCACAGAGACATGACTCCTACGTTCATTTAAATGGTAGCACAGAGACATGACTCCTACGTTCATTTAAATGGTAGCACAGAGACATGACTCCTACGTTCATTTAAATGGTAGCAGCACAGAGACATGACTCCTACGTTCATTTAAATGGTAGCACAGAGACATGACTCTTACGTTCATTTAAATGGTAGTAGCACAGAGACATGACTCCTACGTTCATTTAAATGGTAGCAGCACAGAGACATGACTCTCACGTTCATTTAAATGGTAGCACAGAGACATGACTCCTACGTTCATTTAAATGGTAGCAGCACAGAGACATGACTCCTACGTTCATTTAAATGGTAGCAGCACAGAGACATGACTCCTACGTTCATTTAAATGGTAGCACAGAGACATGACTCCTACGTTCATTTAAATGGTAGCACAGAGACATGACTCCTACGTTCATTTAAATGGCAGCAGCACAGAGACACATGACTCTTATGTTCATTTAAATGGTAGCACAGAGACATGACTCCTACGTTCATTTAAATGGCAGCAGCACAGAGACATGACTCTTATGTTCATTTAAATGGTAGCAGCACAGAGACATGACTCCTATGTTCATTTAAATGGTAGCACAGAGACATGACTCCTACGTTCATTTAAATGGTAGCACAGAGACATGACTCCTACGTTCATTTAAATGGTAGCAGCACAGAGACATGACTCCTACGTTCATTTAAATGGTAGCAGCACAGAGACATGACTCCTACGTTCATTTAAATGGCAGCACAGAGACATGACTCCTACGTTCATTTAAATGGTAGCACAGAGACATGACTCTTATGTTCATTTAAATGGTAGCAGCACAGAGACATGACTCCACCGTATATAAACGGTTCATGTTCTAATGACGTTGTTAACCTGTTTATTACAGCAATAAGGCACCTCGGGGGTTTGGGGTATATGGGTCATATGTCACACCCACCTAAGGCCTTATTAATAAATACGTGTGGAAAATAAATAGGTTTTCATTTTCCCTTAAAAGCACAGAATTTATTCTATGTGGATTAGATTTTACATTTGGTGAAATAATGACCACAATAACACCGGCATTGTGTGACATCACTCTGTGGGTAAAATGCTGTCCTTCACACACTTCTGTCCACATTATGCAGCGTCCCCTCCCTCCTCTCCTCTCCTCTCCTCTCCTCTCCTCTCCTCTCTTCTCTTCTCTTCTCTTCTCTTCTCTTCTCTTCTCTTCTCTTCTCTTCTTTTCTCTTCTCTCCTCTCCTCTCCTCTCCTCTCCTCTCCTCTCCTCTCCTCTCCTCTCCTCAGCACCATTTAATCCGAATGCAGCAGAGAGGAAGCGTTGACATCAACCCAAACTTTGACGGGCCTGTGAGGATTGCCAATTAATTCCATTCTACCAGCCAGCCAATTAGTGATTCTGTGTTTACTTTAGAGTTGTTGAACACACTGATCAGGGGGAAGCCAGGGGGGGTGGGGGGGTGACAGGGGGGAGGGGGGCTAGGGGAGGTTGGGAGGAGGCTGGACATGACTGGGGGGACAGGGGGAGGTTTGGGGAGTCAAGGGGAGAGAGGGGGGACATGGGGAGGTTGGGAGGAGGCCTGAGAGAGAAAGGGGGAGACTAGGTTCATGAATAATTCCTCCTAAAGACGTTGGGCACCTCGATTTCCTCTCTCCTCTACTGTAGCACAGGAAGAGGAAGTGAGAGGAGGTGTTTAACGTGGGGAAGGCAGGTATTTTTCACCCCATATTAAACAGCAGCAGCACCGTGACTCAGGTGTCATAGTCTAATAGGTCCTCTGGGACAGGTGGTGCGAGCAGAACAGGAAATGATGCTGCTTCTACACAATACAGTATCAACACTACTGACACCTTCCTCTCAGCGCTGAGCTGAGACACTACGGTGCTGTGCAGAGGCGAAGACAAGTGGAATATTACTGGAAACAATTACAGTTCTACCTGAGACCAGTTGTTTTGCTTACTTACCAAAGTTACGGAGTGTGTGTGTGTGTGTGTGTGTGTGTGTGTGTGTGTATATGTGTGTGTGTGTGTGTGTGTGTGTGTGTGTGTGTGTGTGTGTGTGTGTGTGTGTGTGTGTGTGTGTGTGTGTGTGTGTGTGTGTGTGTGTGTGTGTGTGTGTGTGTGTGTGTGTGTGTGTGTATGTGTGTGTGTGTGTGTGTGTGTGTGTATGTGTGTGTGTGTGTGTGTGTGTGTGTGTGTGTGTGTGTGTGTGTGTGTGTGTGTGTGTGTGTGTGTGTGTGTGTGTGTGTGTGTGTGTGTGTGTGGTTTATGAACAAACACAGTATAGATTTAATAATAATCTGTTATCGCCAACTAGAAATATGTTTATTCATTATTTCCAAACAAAATTAAATAATACCTTTTTTTTTTTTTTTAAATATACTTGACTGAAATGAAATGTTACTTTGAATTTAACTTTTTAACCATTTAACTTTCCGTCTTTAAGTCTATTATAGAAATGGAGACGTGTACTAAACAGTTCAACTCAACTAGCGATATGAGTCAATGAGTAACACACACTGTCAAAGTCATCTGCCTTTTACCATCCTTTTATTCTCCATGTTGGTGAGGTCGGGGTGTGACTAGGGTGGGTTATCTAGGTTATTATATATCTATGTTTGGCCTGGTATGGTTCCCAATCAGAGGCAGCTGTTTATCGTTGTCTCTGATTGGGGGGGGGGGGGGGGGGGTCATATTTAGGCAGCCCTTTTCCCACTGGGTTTTTGTGGGGTCTTGTTTGTTTGTGTGGAGTTGCCAGTGAGCACTGCATTTGACTTCACGTTTAGTTTTGGTTCTGTATTTGTTTTAGTGAGTTTCTTTAATTAAACATGTGGAACTCTACACACGCTGCGCCTTGGTCTGTTAATTCTACAAACGACCGTGACAGTTATTAATATATAAAGAACAAACTCCTACCAGCGAAGCTAAATCACAGCCTGACAACTGACCTGTTTTTTATTATTAACTTTTAAACAATTCATTTAAAAGTATTTCTGTTTAAGTCATTTTGCTCTTACTAAAGTTAAAGCCTTAAAATACAACTGGTGATATTGTAGATTGGTTCCCATAGAAATGCCTTTCATTCCACTTAAATTAACAGACTTATTTGCATTAAATAACAGAAAAAAAATCATGTTTTGAGGGGGAAAAATGATGCGAAAATTGCGATTGAAATATAATTAGTAAATTAGTAGATGACAACGTTCTGAGCAGCTGTTCTAAGGCCTCATAAAAACAATGAACCTGGTAGAGAGAATGACCTTTAATACCCAATAACTAACTGGGTAAACAATGAACCTGGTAGTGAGAATGACCTTTAATACCCAATAACTGGGTATGCAAACAGCTTGAGGTGAATAAAGAGGTCAACTGAAATCCGTACTGTAGACACTGAACACATTGAGAACAAAGAGGTCAACTGAAATCCGTACTGTAGACACTGAACACATTGAAAATGAAGAGGTCAACTGAAATCCGTACTGTAGACACTGAACACACGAGAATAAAGATGTCATCTGAAATCCGTACCGTAGACACTGAACACACGAGAATAAAGAGGTCAACTGAAATCCGTACCGTAGACACTGAACACACGAGAATAAAGAGGTCAACTGAAATCCGTACCGTAGACACTGAACACATTGAGAATAAAGAGGTCAACTGAAATCCGTACCGTAGACACTGAACACACGAGAATAAAGAGGTCAACTGAAATCCGTACCGTAGACACTGAACACACGAGAATAAAGAGGTCAACTGAAATCCGTACCGTAGACACTGAACACACAAGAATAAAGAGGTCAACTGAAATCCGTACCGTAGACACTGAACACACGAGAATAAAGAGGTCAACTGAAATCCGTACCGTAGACACTGAACACACGAGAATAAAGAGGTCAACTGAAATCCGTACCGTAGACACTGAACACACGAGAATAAAGAGGTCAACTGAAGTCCGTACCGTAGACACTGAACACACGAGAATAAAGAATAAAGAGGTCAACTGAAATCCGTACCGTAGACACTGAACACACGAGAATAAAGAGGTCAACTGAAATCCGTACCGTAGACACTGAACACACGAGAATAAAGAGGTCAACTGAAATCCGTACCGTAGACACTGAACACACGAGAATAAAGAGGTCAACTGAAATCTGTACTGTAGACACTGAACACACGAGAATAAAGAGGTCAACTGAAATCCGTACTGTAGACACTGAACACATTGAGGATAAAGAGGTCAACTGAAATCCGTACTGTAGACACTGAACACACGAGAATAAAGAGGTCAACTGAAATCCGTACTGTAGACACTGAACACATTGAGGATAAAGAGGTCAACTGAAATCAGTACCGTAGACACTGAACACACGAGAATAAAGAGGTCAACTGAAATCCATTCTGTAGAGCGGTTGTATGGTCTGCAGAGCCCAGGGTATTGGAGAATGTGTTGTATGGTCTACAGAGCCCAGGGTATTGGAGAATGTGTTGCCCGGCCTACAGAGCCCAGGGTATTGGAGAATGTGTTGTATGGTCTGCAGAGCCCAGGGTATTGGAGAATGTGTTGTATGGTCTGCAGAGCCCAGGGTATTGGAGAATGTGTTGTATGGTCTACAGAGCCCAGGGTATTGGAGAATGTGTTGTATGGTCTACAGAGCCCAGGGTATTGGAGAATGTGTTGTATGGTCTGCAGAGCCCAGGGTATTGGAGAATGTGTTGTATGGTCTACAGAGCCCAGGGTATTGGAGAATGTGTTGTATGGTCTGCAGAGCCCAGGGTATTGGAGAATGTGTTGTATGGTCTGCAGAGCCCAGGGTATTGGAGAATGTGTTGTATGGTCTACAGAGCCCAGGGTATTGGAGAATGTGTTGTATGGTCTGCAGAGCCCAGGGTATTGGAGAATGTGTTGTATGGTCTACAGAGCCCAGGGTATTGGAGAATGTGTTGTATGGTCTGCAGAGCCCAGGGTATTGGAGAATGTGTTGTATGGTCTGCAGAGCCCAGGGTATTGGAGAATGTGTTGTATGGTCTACAGAGCCCAGGGTATTGGAGAATGTGTTGTATGGTCTGCAGAGCCCAGGGTATTGGAGAATGTGTTGTATGGTCTACAGAGCCCAGGGTATTGGAGAATGTGTTGTATGGTCTGCAGAGCCCAGGGTATTGGAGAATGTGTTGTATGGTCTGCAGAGCCCAGGGTATTGGAGAATGTGTTGTATGGTCTACAGAGCCCAGGGTATTGGAGAATGTGTTGTATGGTCTGCAGAGCCCAGGGTATTGGAGAATGTGTTGTATGGTCTACAGAGCCCAGGGTATTGGAGAATGTGTTGTATGGTCTACAGAGCACAGGGTATTGGAGAATGTGTTGTATGGTCTGCAGAGCCCAGGGTATTGGAGAATGTGTTGTATGGTCTGCAGAGCCCAGGGTATTGGAGAATGTGTTGTATGGTCTACAGAGCCCAGGGTATTGGAGAATGTGTTGTATGGTCTGCAGAGCCCAGGGTATTGGAGAATGTGTTGTATGGTCTACAGAGCCCAGGGTATTGGAGAATGTGTTGTATGGTCTACAGAGCACAGGGTATTGGAGAATGTGTTGTAGAGCCCAGGGTATTGGAGAATGTGTTGTGCAGAGCCCAGGGTATTGGAGAATGTGTTGTATGGTCTACAGAGCCCAGGGTATTGGAGAATGTGTTGTATGGTCTACAGCAGGGGTGTCAAAGTCAAATGGACGGAGGGCCAAATAAAAAAATCAGCTACAAGACGAGGGCCGGACTGTTCGAATGTTCATTGAAAAATTTTTAAATGACGCATATAGTCTAGTGAACCTAATTGAACCTACTGAAAACCTAACAAATATATTACAATATGATCAGATAAATAAAGCAATATTTTCTTATGGCTCTGTCAGTAATCTTTAATTTTCAACAGACACAAAAGACAAATTTCCTTTATATAAATATCCCCATAACATGAACATTAAATGAAAGAAACCGGTATTCAAGGCACCATCAGTAGACTATATTTTCTATTTTAGCAAAAGTGGGCTAAATTTACTTCAAAGAAAAAACAATAATAGCAATTTTCTATCATCCACTCAACTGAAATATTTTTAAAATATAATTGGATTGAAATACAAAAAAATAAAGTGCAAAAATCTATTAATCAAAAACAACACTTTGTTTAAGGAGAAGTAACATGCAGTGAAAACAAATATTAAATTTTAACTTTTAAACTTGAACTGAGTAAAAACTCTAAATATGTGATTGCACAGTAATGTTCACTTGTTTGAGGTTGAGGGTGATACTTGGTGGTGTCCCATCTTTTCCACAAGTTCATCAATGTTCGGGGTAAGGCTCTGAGCTGAAGAAATCCTCAGAATTGAGTGGAGGTGTTCAGCAGTAAGTCGACTTCTGTGTGATGTTTTGTTCAGGTTCATCAAAGAAAACAGTTGTTCACACAGGTATGTGCTGCCAAACATAGACAACGTTTGAGCAGCCTGGATGCGCAGCTGGGGCATTGTGCCGGGGAGGAAACGGGCGAACTCCGCAGCACCCACTGCCGCATATTTTGCCCTCAGTGCATCATTGCATTGGAGGTCAATCAACTCCATTTGGAGGTTTGGTGGTGAGCTTTCCACGTCAACAGCAAATGGGTTACCGAGCAGTTCCAACCTGCTTTTTTGTGCTTCAAAGTCAGCAAATCGGCGTCGAAAGTCAGCGGCAAGCATACCTATTTTATCAGCCAACTGTGTGCTCGGGAACGCACTGGTAGAGAGCTTCTCTTTCATGGTCTGGCAGCTGGGAAAGTGGCTCAAATTTTCTTTCCGCATCTGCGTCTCCCACAGAGTCAGTTTGGTTTTAAATGCCTTCACTGTACTGTACATATCAGAGATGACACGATCCCGACCCTGCAGCTGCAAGTTTATTGCATTCAGATGACTCGTAATGTCACACAGAAAAGCCATTTCACACAGAAACATTTCGTCTCGGAGTTGTGTTGTGTCTTTCCCTTTGCTGTCCAAGAACAGACAAATCTCCTCACGAAGCTCGAAACATCTTTGAAGCACCTTTCCCTGGCTTAGCCATCGCACCTCTGTGTGATAAGGCAAATCACCATGCTCCGTTTCTAACTCCGTCAGAAATGCCTTGAACTGGCGGTGATTCAAACCTTTGGCTCTGATAAAGTTAACTGTGCGCGTGATGATGCTCATTACATGCTCCATTTTCAAGGCTTTACCGCACAACGCTTCCTGGTGTATGATACAATGATAAGCTGTCAGCTCACCTGTCGCGTTTTCCTCTTGCATCTTTTCCCGTATCTTCGCCACCAGTCCGCTCCTGTGTCCACACATCGCAGGTGCTCCGTCGGTTGTCAAACCCACGAGTTTTTCCCAAGGCAGCTCCATCTCATTTACACATCTTGACACCTCTTCATACAAATCATGCCCCGTAGTTGTGCCATGCATAGGACGTAAAGCCAAAAACTCCTCTGTCACGCTTAGGTTGGAGTCCACTCCGCGGATGAAAATTGACAACTGGGCAATGTCAGAAATGTCGGTGCTCTCATCCACAGCCAAGGAATATGCAATAAAATCTTTTCCCTTTTTCACAAGCTGCTCTTTTAGATTGATGGACAACTGGTCTACTCTCTCGGCAATGGTGTTTCTGCTCAGACTCACATTTAAAAAGAGTTGCCTTTTTTCTGGGCAAACTTCGTCACAAACTTTAATCATGCAGTTTTTGATGAAATCCCCCTCCGTAAATGGCCGGGCTGATTTAGCGATCTCTTCTGCCAAAATAAAACTGGCCTTGACAGCAGCCTGGCCTTGTGATTTGGCTTTTTTGAACAGAGCCTGTCGAGATTTGAGGCCTCGTTTTAATTCCTCTGCCTTTTGTAGCCTTTGTTCCATGTCCATATTCTTGTTTTTGTCCGCGTGTTTCGTTTCATAATGTCGTCTCAGATTATACTCTTTCAGTACCGCCACACTTTCTCCACACAGAAGACACACAGGTTTTCCAGCTACCTTCGTGAACATATACTCCGACTCCCACCTTGTTTGAAACCCCCGGTTCTCAGTATCCACCTTCCGTTTTGCCATTTTTGATGGGTATCTGAAAGTTAATTTTACTGTGATGCTGACGACTGCTGTGCCAATAAATATTGAAATGAAGCAGCCTACTGCTCGGTGCGTCACCTTTGCATTGTGGGAAATGTAGTATTGGTGCGTGTAAAAGATCTGCGGGCTGCCGGCTTGCTGCGGGCCGGTTCTAATAATAAATCAAGATCATCCCAGGGGCCGTAAAAAACCTTCTTGCGGGCCGGATGTGGCCCGCGGGCCTTGACTCTGACATATGTGGTCTACAGCCTAATATAACAGTGATGAAGTCATTAATTCAGCTGATTAAGTTGGCCTTTGGGTTAAAGAAGAATCTTATCCATCTCCCTTTGAGATGTAACAGGGGGAGCAGAGGAGAGGGAACAGCCAGCTAATTAGCACAGACAAGCAGGGGGGGGAGGAGGAGAGGGAACAGCCAGCTAATTAGCACAGACAAGCAGGGGGGGGGGGGGGGGGGTGGGGGGTGGGGGGGGGGTGGGGGGCAGAAAGGTGGTTTGACTGAACTATTAATGAGGCATGTTTGCCATCATGCTGCCTGCCAGGCGAGACGTTCCTTCTCTCAGAGGCGAGGCGAAGCGAAGCTACCTTTGAGCCAAAGCAACGCTACTTAATGATGTGAGACTGGAGAGAGAGAGAGAGAGAGAGGGGAGAAGTTTAGGGTGAGATGTCAGTTTCCTTTCTGACTAATGAGCTTGTTGTTGGATGCAAAGAAAGAAAGAAAGAAAGAAAGAGAGAGTGAAGAGTAGGAAGTAAACAGGTTTGGTTCTGGCCCCGTCTTCCTCCGAGCAAGATGCTGCTGTGGTACATCAATGACTTGGTAAACATCAGAGGGCAGGAATGGCTTTGTAGCGTTTCTAAGAGAATAACATCTCCTGGCATTATCTCGTCTGATTTCCTCTCAGAGCACCACTGTTGTAGGTAGGTCAGAGAATATTAAAACATTTCCCCTGATACAGTATGTAGGTAGGTCAGAGAATATTAAAACATTACCCCTGATACAGTATGTAGGTAGGTCAGAGAATATTAAAACATTTCCCCTGATACAGTATGTAGGTAGGTCAGAGAATATTAAAACATTT
>NW_027260445.1:0-9728 GCF_045791955.1 Oncorhynchus clarkii lewisi
AGCTTCAGAGGTGGCGGCGTCGTCCGAGGACACGCGCCTCAGCTTCTCCTCAGAGGACATGGCATCATTTGCCGGAGAGCTACCATGGTTTGGAGAAGCTTGGCATTCTACTTCATTGGTCTCTAAATACTCTGAGAAAAAAAACAAAAGGAACAGTTGGGTATTCTACAGCAACACATCTGTTCTACACGGTCTAGGCCAAATTGCTAATCGAATTTTGAGCAACATATGAACCCAACAGTTTTAGAAATTGTATATGTAGGCCGTACCTTCTCTGGCTTGTTTAGCGTCAGACCCTATGGATCGGAGCAAGGCCAGGGCATGCACAATGGAGACGTCATTTGATGACAGCTCTGAAAAATGTAGGTTAAGGTTTGACAACATTATTTAGACTGAGTTACTCTATGCTGTTGAATGAGTGTCAAACACAGCAGCACCATAGACAGTGACAAAGAACATAGCTAGAAGGGTTGTGGAAAGAAACACTTACCTCCAAGTCTCCTCTGCAGAGAGACTTGATCTTGCTTCTGGGACTTTCCAACAGGGTAACAAGAAACTGAGGAGAAAGTGTTGACAGAAGTTGAGTTCACACAAAATAGCTACATATATTAATAGCAGTGAAGAATAAAAGATGACCAACGCGGAAGATACAGACAGTCAAATATTAATACCCAACTTATAAAGTTAAGCATATTTACCAAACAAATCCCTTAAACATTAGTGAACCAACCTTTGACAACCCCCACAGTCATCACAACGAGCAGCAATTCTCTCACACCTCCCATGATGATGAAAATAGTCTGTGTTATCAACAGGTAATGTCTTCCCATGGCCTGTATGAGGGTTATATAGGCCACTAATGACCGTTTACCTGACAAACATGGCTTAACGATCAATTAACAAGCTTGATTGAGTTGTTACGTTCAGATAGAAATAGACCATGTAGAACATATGTTGATTCTTATCAAGTTGGTGGGCAGGCAATCTTTTCTACTCCATATATTGCATTTATATCTGTAATGATTAACCCTAATGGTCTCAGATCAGCATTAGAAAGAAGTAGGCCTAATTATTTTAGGTGTAATCTTCAAAGATATTAGGGGGAAATAAACACTGTACCCAAATCCACGTTTTACAATGCTCCTGGGAAATGGGTAGGCCTCCACCTATAGTCCTTCACAGTTTTACAGCTGTGATATATTTATTTATTTACATAGATCACATACATAAATAAATATGTTAGCTGTAGGTAGCGTTGAGATAAAATTTCCATATTCTATTGCTACTAACATAAATCCTAATATATCATGTTTTTCTCATTTGCTCTGTAGGAGGTTCGTCATATGAAGGACATTCAAGTGGATGTGACCCCTAACCTGCAATAGGGGCTCAGTGAGGTGACAGACATCCTGTAATGGATCGCCAGCTAGTGTCTGAGGACCTGGAGAAGGCTGTGTCTACAGCTGTGGGGCAGGACAAGCATGGTAACCTAACCTCACTGTATGAAGGATTTTATTGTTATGGATAGTCATCTCCAATCTGTTCAAATATCACTGTTGTTGATAACACACATTACCAAAATGATTCACACTTGTCTTCCTATTTCCACATAATCTGTCATGGTTCCCCACCCCAACAGGGCATAAAACCAACCTCTCTTTATTGCTACTGCTAATACACCCAAATCCAACAGCGTTTGAGTATCTTTTTGCTTTTCTTCTAACCCTGAATGGCAACATTTTATCCTAGTACACAAGCATGTCACTTTATCCATCCACACCCACTCTACTGCCGCATGGCCACTGCGGCTGAGACTTTCACCCTCTCGTTACAGGTATAGCAGGTAACCAACCCCACCCGGGTCTTACCCCCTAGGACTTACCCTTTGCAGGTACCTGCCTGCTCGGGCTTACCTTCCGGGACTCACCCTATTCTTATAGTACAAGCAGGAACCAACCTACTCGGGATTTACCCCCTAGGAGTTACCCTCTACAGGTTTGGGTTTACCTTCCGGGACTTACCATATACCACAAAGCTACGACCGGTCGTAATACAATGGGACTACTGAATAAGCTCAGGCTTTCTAGGTTCGTACCCTATAATTGGTTCAGCCTACGACTCTCATCTCCCCAAGATGTCAGAATTAGTGATAACGGGTGTAGGAACTTTGCTTACCTTGTTTCTGTTTCACTGTTTCTTAATCTCTAGTTCGACTGCAAATCGCGGTGAACCCTGCTCGCAGTGCCAACTGTTAGGTTCTAATTCTCAGAGTAAAAACTCGACGGACACTATGAATGCTTGAACCAAGTTTATTCTTCCCAGAGGGTCAAGACAGCTGCATTAGACAAAAAACATATTCACACAAGCACTGATATTTAATCCTTTCTCCTATGCTGAGTCTGCTCCTACACCTCTAAACAGCCAATGCATCTCTGTTGCTAGACAGAACCTTGGTGATATCTGTTCTTCCTCACTTCATCTGACCTGACCGCTACCCCAAAGTGCTCACTCCTCCCCAACTCAAGGCTGACATGGTGATTGGTACCAGACTGTGTCTCTTCTCATCCCAGAGGATCCCACCCATAGAATGCCTGATGGCTAACAATAACATATCCTGACATAATGTAAACGTTATACATTAAGCTCTCTCCCTCAGTGACATGAATTAGTATATTTCATATTCTCAGAACCCAACAGTAGGTTTTAAGGTGTGGCTGCATGTTTGTCGTGGACGCATCGTCACTCTTGATGTTCTTTTTCCAAGTCTGAACTGGCCGTTCTTGTCTTTCCTCAACTAATTGAAACCTCAGGGACAGACATCCTGAACGACTCTGATGTCAGAGCTCCCATCAGCCCTCTACACCTCGCTGTGAGTAAAGCCTACCTGCTCCTGTAGTGGTCTCCATATGACAAATGGCACCCTATTCCCTATTTAGTACACTACGTTTGACCAGATCCTTATAGGCCCTGATCAAAAGTAGTTCACTACATAGGGAATAGGGTGCTATCTGGGATGCAAGCATGGTGTAGATTTTCCACAGGAAGTTGACTGTCCAGACAGACTCACACACCATATTCCGATCTATTCCCGATTAGTGTAAAATACATGCATATTCTACACAGTGATGATGAGGATGATTTCCTTATTTTGCCATTTGAGTTAATCAACCTCAGAAGAGAAGTAGTGTGTTTGTTTCTCAATCCCACGCTTGGCAGGAACCTCCGATGTTGATGCTGGGCGGGAGCAAGAATTGGACCCTGTGGCACCCCCATAGTGACTGCCAGAGGTCCGGACAGCAGACCCTTCGATTTGACACACTGAACTCTATCAGAGAAGTAGTTGGTGAACCAGGCGAGGCAATCATTTGAGAAACCAAGGCTGTCGAGTCTGCCGATGAGGATGTGGTGATTGACAGAGTCGAAAGCCTTGGCCAGATCAATGAATACGGCTGCACAGTAATGTTTCTTATCGATGGCGGTTAAGATATCATTTAGGACCTTGAGCGTGGCTGAGGTGCACCCATGACCAGCTCTGAAACCAGATTGCATAGCAGAGAAGGTATGGTGAGATTCGAAATGGTCGGTAATCTGTTTGTTGACTTGGCTTTCGAAGACCTTAGAAAGGCATGGTAGGATAGATATAGGTCTGTAGCAGTTTGGGTCAGCTTTTCCCTTTGAAGAGGGGGATGACCGCAGCTGCTTTCCAATCTTTGGGAATCTCAGAAAGAGAGGTTGAACAGGCTAGTAATAGGGGTGGCAACAATTTTGGCAGATAATTTTAGAAAGAAAGGGTCCAGATTGTCTTGCCTGGCTGATTTGTAGGGGTCCAGATTTTGCAGCTCATTCAGAACATCAGCTGAGCATATTTGGGAGAAGGAGAAATGGGGAAGGCTTGGGCGAGTTGTTGTGGGGGGTGCAGTGCTGTTGACCGGGGTAGGAGTAGCCAGGTGGAAAGCATGGCCAGCCGTAGAAAAATGCTTATTGAAATTCTCAATTATGGTGGATTTATCAGTGGTGACAGTGTTTCCTATCTTCAGTGCAGTGGGCAGCTGGGAGGAAGTGTATTCTCCATGGACTTTATAGTGTCCCAGAACTTTTTTGAGTTAGTGTTGCAGGAAGCAAATTTCTGCTTGAAAAAGCTAGCCTTGGCTTTTCTAACTGCCTGTGTATAATGGTTTCTAGCTTCCCTGAACAGCTGCATATCACAGGGGCTGTTCGATGCTAATGCAGAACGCCATAGGATGTTTTTGTGTTGGTTAAGGGCAGTCAGGTCTGGGGAGAACCAAGGGCTATATCTGTTCCTGGTTCTAAATTTCTTGAATGGGGCATGTTTATTTAAGATGGTTAGGAAGGCATTTAAAAAAAATATCCAGGCATCCTCTACTGACGGGATGAGATCAATATCCTTCCAGGATACCCCGGCCAGGTCGATTAGAAAGGCCTGCTCGCTGAAGTGTTTCAGGGAGCGTTTTACAGTGATGAGTGGAGGTCGTTTGACCGCTGACCCATTACGGATGCAGGCAATGAGGCAGTGATCGCTGAGATCTTGGTTGAAAACAGCAGAGGTGTATTTAGAGGGCAAGTTGGTTAGGATGATATCTATGAGGGTGCCCGTGTTTAAGGCTTTGGGGAGGTACCTGGTAGGTTCATTGATCATTTGTGTGAGGTTGAGGGCATCAAGTTTAGATTGTAGGATGGCTGGGGTGTTAAGCATGTTCCAGTTTAGGTTGCCTAGCAGCACAAGCTCTGAAGATAGATGGGGGGCAATCAGTTCACATATGGTGTCCAGAGCACAGCTGGGGGCAGAGGGTGGTCTATAGCAGGCGGCAACGGTGAGAGACTTGTTTTTAGAGAGGTGGATTTTTAAAAGTAGAAGTTCAAATTGTTTGGGTACAGACCTGGATAGTAGGACAGAACTCTGCAGGCTATCTTTGCAGTAGATTGCAACACCGCCCCCTTTGGCAGTTCTATCTTGTCTGAAAATGTTGTAGTTTGGAATTAAAATGTCTGAATTTTTGGTGGTCTTCCTAAGCCAGGATTCAGACACAGCTAGAACATCCGGGTTGGCAGAGTGTGCTAAAGCAGTGAATAGAACAAACTTAGGGAGGAGGCTTTTAATGTTAACATGCATGAAACCAAGGCTATTACGGTTACAGAAGTCGTCAAAAGAGAGCGCCTGGGGGATAGGAGTGGAGCTAGGCACTGCAGGGCCTGGATTCACCTCTACATCGCCAGAGGAACAGAGTAGGAGTAGAATAAGGGTGCGGCTAAAAGCAATAAGAATTGGTCGTTTAGAACATCTGGAACAGAGAGTAAAATAGCATCAAGGTATAATGTACAGACAAAGGTAAGGTAGGATGTGAATACAGTGGAGGTAAACCTAGGTATTGAGTGATGAAGAGAGAGATATTGTCTCTAGAAACATCATTGAAACCAGGAGATGTCATTGCATGTGTGGGTGGTGGAACTAATAGGTTGGATAAGGTATAATGAGCAGGACTAGAGGCTCTACAGTGAAATAAGCCAATAAACACTAACCAGAACAGCAATGGACAAGGCATATTGACATTAAGGCGAGGCATGCTCAGTCGAGTGATCAAAAGGGTCCAGTGAGTGGAGAGGTTGGTTGGGGGTCACAGCGATTTAGACAGCTAAATCGGTAGCAAGCTAGCATAGGATGGAGGTCTGTTATTAGCCAACTCTTGCGTTCCGTCAGTAGATTAGTGGGTTTCCGTGTGGTAGAGGGGATTAATCCAAATCACACAACAACAACAAAAATAAAAACAATAGATATAGTTATAGAGGCCCAAGAAGAAAAATAAATAAATAAAAATAAAATAAACATAGAGCATAGAGCTTCTGTAATTAAAACGTTTTCCTGACCAAGATGGCCATTTGTTTGGTCATGTTGCTAGGACAACAATGTCCACTCTAGGGATGTTACATGGTATCGTGTGAAAATGCCCACTAGACACTGATCTAAGGTCATTTTTTGTCATGTTCTCCACTAATGATTGAGGATCTAGGGAGGGTAAGCTGATCCTAGATCAGTGCACAGGGGAGACTTCTATCCAGAGCCAGGTACACAGCTAGCAGGTGACAGGCTTCGAAGTCCTCAGCCCCAAAATGTTTTATTATCTGCTGTGTTAACATCATGAGGATGTCATCTACCAACACCACTGTTCTAGAAATCTGTCTGTTCATGTGAAGGTTATAGTCGTCCAGCAATCTGCTCATATCCTCTCTGTTTATCCTACTCTAGCTACCAACGGTCAATCATCTCACATTCTTATATCCTCTCTGTTTATCCTCCTCTAGTTACCAATGGTCAATCATCTCACATTCTTATATCCTCTCTGTTTATCTTCCTCTGGCAACCAACGGTCATTCGGAGTGTTTGCGTTTGCTGATTGGAAATGCTGACCTCCAGAGTGCAGTGGACATTCAAGACGGGAATAGTCACTTGGGTTTTGGATACAATTCCTGAAATAAAGAGATTTTGAAACTGGGGCTGCATCCCAAATGGCAACCTATACCCTACTTGGTACAGTACTTTAAACCAAAGTCCTATGGGCTCAGGTCAAGAGTAGTGTACCATATAGGGAATAGGTTGCCATTTGGGACTCAGCCTGGTTATTACCAGTTTGTAATATGACCTGTTGTCTTGTGTATCAGAACCCCTCTGACGCTGTCGGTGCTGAGCGGACACACCGACTGTGTGTACTCACCGTTTCAACAAGGGAGCCAGCGTTGAAGCCAAAGACAAATGGCACAGAACAGCTCTACACAGAAGGGTTGTGAGGAGAGTTGGCTGTACGCGCTCACACACAGAAAGAGAGGGGGAGGCTTGTTCTGATCTAGGGATGGGGCCATTGAACTACTAGGGATGGCTTTGGTGTGGGATCTAGCATGGAATACAAATTATGCCCAAATATACCTATTATGATTCCTTATTATTTAATTGATTATAAATTATTGAAATCCATTCTTGCCTCCCCTCCCCTCCTTTCCCTTCCCTTCCTCCTAGGCGGTGACGGGTCACGAGGAGTGCAGCACAGCGCCAGCTTCCTGGTTCGGGAAGGTAAAGGGGCCCAGTCAGTGTGGACCCTCGCCGTCATCACAGACAACCAGGGCTACACGCCACTACACTGGGCCTGCTACAACGGTACGTACTGGACAGAGGGACAGCGAAGTGGGCCAGAGGCCACAAACAAATACACACATAAACACAGCGTTGCTTAAATCACCACAGCCAGCTTCGGGAGGGCACGAACCAAGCCATCCGCACAGGAACCTTAAGAGTCCCTCAGACAGTGAGAGAGAAGAGGGAGGGATAGGGGGAAGCACAACAGGCCCACACTCATCCTCTCGTACCACCAGGTTCCCTTCCAGCAGATACTGGACTTCAGAGGAACTTCTGCTGCTATACCCCATCTTTACCTTTACCCACAAAGGTCCTAAACGCTAGAAAGTGTCCGGCCAACAGACAGACGCACACCTTATGACGGCAATAACCTGTAGTCCAAGGGGATAGTAGCACTTCACTGAGAGCAAAACAAACAGGGACCAAAAGATGTGGAAGAAGCAATTAGGAGTCCAGAGACAATTACTCGATGCCGACACATCTTTCTAGCTGATTTAAACGCTGAAGCTATGTTGGTGGTGATCTCTGACTGTTTCATCCTAACATCGTTGGTGCCGACGTGGATAACAATATCTCTATACTCGCCAGTTTTAGCTTTAGCCAGCACCATCTTCAGATTAGCCTTAACGTCGGTTGTCCTGCCCCCTGGTAAACAGTGTATGATCGCTGGATGATTCGTTTTAAGTCTAATACTGCGGGTAATGGAGTCGCCAATGACTAGAGTTTTCAATTTGTCAGAGCTAATAATGGTGGGAAGCTTCGGCGTCTCTGACCCCGTAACGGGAGGAGTAGAGACAAGAGAAGGCTCGGCCTTTGACTCCGACTCGCTGCTTAATGGGGAAAACCGGTTGAAAGTTGGTCGGCTGAATGAGCGACACCGGTTGAGCATTCCTACAGCATTTCCCTCCAGAAACCGTGAGAAAGTTATCCGGCTGCGGGGACCGTGCGAGGGGATTTATACTAACGTTACTATCTGTACTTACTGGTGGCACAGACGCTGTTTCATCCTTTCCTACACTGAAATTACCCTTGCCTAACGATTGCGTCTGAAGCTGGGCTTGTAGCACAGCTATCCTCACCGTAAGGCGATCGTTCTCCTGTATGAGTACAGCGACTGCAATTAGAAGGCATCATGTTAATGTTACTACTTAGCGTCGGCTGTTGGAGGTCCTGACGAACCATGTCCAGATAAAGCGTCCGGAGTATGAGGATTCTGTGTTATGCACTATAGCCCGTTACCATATGTGATTTAATATCTGCTGTTGGCTTGTGTGGATGTATGTATGTGTTATGCAACATAGCTGACTTGAACCATTGTTAACAGTTTCAGGGCCATGGGCCTTTCTCATGATGGAAAAATACAGAACTGTGCAATGAGTTGGGGGGGCACATTCAGAACAGTCTTTTGTTAGATAACAGGAGCCAGGTGCCTGATAACTGCATATTCTACACAGCTACAACAACTGACCGCTGAAGCGCTTAAGGGGCTGGGACCAGCCTCTGCGCCAACAATGAACGATAGGCTGGGTGAGTCTAAACCACGCCCAGTCTCTACTCTGACAGGCCGGCTCGGAAGCAGGAACTACTTCTGTCAGAGTATATTAAATATCTTTGTCAGGAACAAGTCAGTTCTGTTTTGCCCTGCGAGGTGGGACAGAGAGCCCATATATACACGAAAATTGCATTTACTACTTATTGCTTAGCTAATAAAAGCCTCAGTCATATTTATCCTGATACCAGATTCGAATTGACGCAACCCTGACACGAGTGAAAAAAATTGAGGGAAACCAAAAATATAAACGGTAATTAAAAAGTAAAAACCGTAAAGTTGTCATGTAGCAAAGTAGGCAACAAAACACCGCAACACGTAAACAAGTCTGCAAGTTGTGACCGGAAATGGCGTCAAAATGCTGTTGAGGTATCATGTGATGCTACTAGCATAAATGGACCAACACTGAGCACATGTAGCTTAAGTCAATTGGTCATTTAAAACACAGGGGTCTGAGTAATATTGCTGGCGCATGGATATAATGCAAAACTAATGTTGCCATCACCCCAGTTACTCAAGTCAGGTCATACACCTCACCTCCAAGTAGGAACCACCAAAACAATACAAAGGACACAAGTATTACAGTTAATGTTTAATTGAGCCAAAACAAGCAAATGCAGTTACACACTGGACTAGAGTACCCATGAACTCTTGCATGTCCCACGTCAGATATCCATGGCGTCGTCGCCGGACGGGCCGGTCGCAGCTTCAGAGGTGGCGTCGTCGCCGGACGGGCCGGTCGCAGCTTCAGAGGTGGCGTCGTCGCCGGACGGGCCGGTCGCAGCTTCAGAGGTGGCGTCGTCGCCGGACGGGCCGGTCGCAGCGTCAGAGGTGGCGTCGTCGCCGGACGGGCCGGTCGCAGCTTCAGAGGTGGCGTCGTCGCCGGACGGGCCGGTCGCAGCTTCAGAGGTGGCGTCGTCGCCGGACGGGCCGGTCGCAGCTTCAGAGGTGGCGTCGTCGCCGGATCTTGGGCCGGTCCGCAGCTTCAGAGGTGGCGTCGTCGCCGGACGGCCGTCGCAGCTTCAGAGGTGGCGT
>NW_027260446.1:0-9705 GCF_045791955.1 Oncorhynchus clarkii lewisi
TAATAGTCTGATAGGAGTCAGTGTAACCCTAACTAACCCTGGTAATAGTCTGATAGGAGTCAGTGTAACTAACCCTGGTAATAGTCTGATAGGAGTCAGTGTAACTAACCCTGGTAATAGTCTGACAGGAGTCAGTATAACACTAACTAACCCTGGTAATAGTCTGATTGGAGTCACTGTAACCCTAACTAACCCTGGTAATAGTCTGATAGTAGTCAGTGTAACCCTAACTAACCCTGGTAATAGTCTGATAGGAGTCAGTATAACCCGAACTAACCCTGGTAATAGTGTTATAGGAGTCAGTGTAACTAACCCTGGTAATAGTCTGATAGGAGTCAGTATAACCCTAACTAACCCTGGTTATAGTCTGATAGAAGTCAGTGTAACTAACCCTGGTAATAGTCTGATAGGAGTCAGTGTAACTAACCCTGGTAATAGTCTAATAGGAGTCAGTGTAACTAACCCTGGTAATAGTCTGATAGGAGTCAGTATAACCCTAACTAACCCTGGTAATAGTCTGATTGGAGTCAGTGTATCTAACCCTGGTAATAGTCTGATAGGAGTCAGTGTAACTAACCCTGGTAATAGTCTGATAGGAGTCAGTGTAACTAACCCTGGTAATAGTCTGATAGGAGTCAGTGTAACTAACCCTGGTAATAGTCTGATAGGAGTCAGTGTAACTAACCCTGGTAATAGTCTGATAGGAGTCAGTGTAACTAACCCTGGTAATAGTCTGATAGGAGTCAGTGTAACTAACCCTGGTAATAGTCTGATAGGAGTCAGTGTAACCCTAACTAACCCTGGTAATAGTCTGATAGGAGTCAGTGTAACCCTAACTAACCCTGGTAATAGTCTGATAGGAGTCACTGTAACCCTAACTAACCCTGGTAATAGTCTGATAGTAGTCAGTGTAACCCTAACTAACCCTGGTAATAGTCTGATAGGAGTCAGTATAACCCTAACTAACCCTGGTTATAGTCTGATAGAAGTCAGTGTAACTAACCCTGGTAATAGTCTGATAGGAGTCAGTATAACCCTAACTAACCCTGGTAATAGTCTGATAGGAGTCAGTGTAACTAACCCTGGTAATAGTCTGATAGGAGTCATTGTAACTAACCCTGGTAATAGTCTGATAGGAGTCAGTGTAACCCTAACTAACCCTGGTAATAGTCTGATAGGAGTCAGTGTAACTAACCCTGGTAATAGTCTGATAGGAGTCAGTGTAACTAACCCTGGTAATAGTCTGACAGGAGTCAGTATAACACTAACTAACCCTGGTAATAGTCTGATAGGAGTCAGTGTAACTAACCCTGGTAATAGTCTGATAGGAGTCAGTGTAACTAACCCTGGTAATAGTCTGATAGGAGTCAGTGTAACTAACCCTGGTAATAGTCTGATAGGAGTCAGTGTAACCCTAACTAACCCTGGTAATAGTCTGATAGGAGTCAGTGTAACCCTAACTAACCCTGGTAATAGTCTGATAGGAGTCACTGTAACCCTAACTAACCCTGGTAATAGTCTGATAGTAGTCAGTGTAACCCTAACTAACCCTGGTAATAGTCTGATAGGAGTCGTAACTAACCCTGGTAATAGTCTGATAGGAGTCAGTGTAACCCTAACTAACCCTGGTAATAGTCTGATAGGAGTCAGTGTAAATAACCCTGGTAATAGTCTGATAGGAGTCAGTGTAACTAACCCTGGTAATAGTCTGATAGGAGTCAGTATAACCCTAACTAACCCTGGTAATAGTCTGATTGGAGTCACTGTAACCCTAACTAACCCTGGTAATAGTCTGATAGTAGTCAGTGTAACCCTAACTAACCCTGGTAATAGTCTGATAGGAGTCAGTATAACCCTAACTAACCCTGGTAATAGTGTGATAGGAGTCAGTGTAACTAACCCTGGTAATAGTCTGATAGGAGTCAGTATAACCCTAACTAACCCTGGTTATAGTCTGATAGAAGTCAGTGTAACTAACCCTGGTAATAGTCTGATAGGAGTCAGTATAACCCTAACTAACCCTGGTAATAGTCTGATAGGAGTCAGTGTAACTAACCCTGGTAATAGTCTGATAGGAGTCAGTGTAACTAACCCTGGTAATAGTCTGATAGGAGTCATTGTAACTAACCCTGGTAATAGTCTGATAGGAGTCAGTGTAACCCTAACTAACCCTGGTAATAGTCTGATAGGAGTCAGTGTAACTAACCCTGGTAATAGTCTGATAGGAGTCAGTGTAACTAACCCTGGTAATAGTCTGATAGGAGTCAGTATAACCCTAACTAACCCTGGTAATAGTCTGATTGGAGTCACTGTAACCCTAACTAACCGTGGTAATAGTCTGATAGTAGTCAGTGTAACCCTAACTAACCCTGGTAATAGTCTGATAGGAGTCAGTATAACCCTAACTAACCCTGGTAATAGTGTGATAGGAGTCAGTGTAACTAACCCTGGTAATAGTCTGATAGGAGCCAGTATACCCCTAACTAACCCTGGTTATAGTCTGATAGAAGTCAGTGTAACTAACCCTGGTAATAGTCTGATAGGAGTCAGTATAACCCTAACTAACCCTGGTAATAGTCTGATAGGAGTCAGTGTAACTAACCCTGGTAATAGTCTGATAGGAGTCAGTGTAACTAACCCTGGTAATAGTCTGATCGGAGTCAGTGTAACCCTAACTAACCCTGGTAATAGTCTGATAGGAGTCAGTGTAACTAACCCTGGTAATAGTCTGATAGGAGTCAGTGTAACTAACCCTGGTAATAGTCTGATAGGACTCAGTATAACCCTAACTAACCCTGGTAATAGTCTGATTGGAGTCAGTGTATCTAACCCTGGTAATATTCTGATACGAGTCAGTGTAACTAACCCTGGTAATAGTCTGATAGGAGTCAGTGTAACTTACCCTGGTAATAGTCTGATAGGAGTCAGTGTAACTAACCCTGGTAATAGTCTGATAGGAGTCAGTGTAACTAACCCTGGTAATAGTCTGATAGGAGTCAGTGTAACTAACCCTGGTAATAGTCTGATAGGAGTCAGTGTAACCCTAACTAACCCTGGTAATAGTCTGATAGGAGTCACTGTAACCCTAACTAAATCTGGTAATAGTCTGATAGTAGTCAGTGTAACCCTAACTAACCCTGGTAATAGTCTGATAGGAGTCAGTATAACCCTAACTAACCTTGGTAATAGTCTGATAGGAGTCAGTGTAACTAACCCTGGTAATAGTCTGATTGGAGTCAGTGTATCTAACCCTGGTAATAGTCTGATAGGAGTCAGTGTAACTAACCCTGGTAATAGTCTGATAGGAGTCAGTGTAACTAACCCTGGTAATAGTCTGATAGGAGTCAGTGTAACTAACCCTGGTAATAGTCTGATAGGAGTCAGTGTAACTAACCCTGGTAATAGTCTGATAGGAGTCAGTGTAACCCTAACTAACCCTGGTAATAGTCTGATAGGAGTCAGTGTAACCCTAACTAACCCTGGTAATAGTCTGATAGGAGTCACTGTAACCCTAACTAACCCTGGTAATAGTCTGATAGTAGTCAGTGTAACCCTAACTAACCCTGGTAATAGTCTGATAGGAGTCAGTATTACCCTAACTAACATACCTTAAGGGAACATTTCGGCATTTCGTGTATGATCAGTGAGAAAGTCCATATTGCAAATGTACGGTCCCTTACTAGACGTCCGAAATCGTTTGTAAAATTCGCGGTCGGCGTCGGGCCGTGCGGTAGGGCCAGACCTACCGGGAAGTCATCAAATGAACTTTGTCGGACATTCGGTTTCCGTTTTATAAAATAAACAAGTTTTTGACCGTTTTTCCGCTGTCCCGGAATTTCCCACAAGAGGGCATACGGAATCATATGGCAATTTGGCAAAACATCACGAATCACGACGGGGCCTTATCTCGAAAACGGAAAATATTTCGAAGCCGAAACTTGGTGAGCGTAGGTTTGGCATAATGGGCAGTTGGCCCCGAACAAGATGGCGTCTAGGCCTCGACGGTTTTTGAGTCATGGCCGTTTTTCTGGGATTAAAGGTCCTAAATGGAAATAGAGAAATTATTTTTCCACTTCAGGTCAAAGTCAAGGAGCCTCCGGTGTCAATAAAAAAAGAACCAGCCATTTATCTATCGTCATTTAAGAGAAACGGAACAATGACAACTTGGCGATGGTCACAAATAGGCGGTTTTTTTTTTCAACGGTTACAGATCCAGTTGCAGGGTGTTCATACGAATCTTTTTAAAGTGTGCTGCGGAGCTCTGCGAGATTTCTGTGATTTTCTATGATTTTCTGAAATAACACACACATACTAAACCCTCCGTAAATAACTCAGTTGTTAACGTAAAGACTTAAAACTCAGGATTCTGTAACAGCATACCCCAATGAGGATATGTGGTGATTTATAGCTTCCTGTGCCAACCGGAAGTGCCATAATTGGTGTCTCAGGGGCTGTTTCAAAGGGTTAAAAAAGTCTGATCTGTCCAAAACTTCATATATGTGATTAGGCAACCCCCATGAACTGTAAATCAGTCATTTTTCCCCAAAAAATTCAAAGGAAAAAAAAATCACACTAAAACACAACTTGAATGGAGGGACGTATTGGGGTGCGTAGAGACAGACAGTGGCTGCAATAGTTAGCTTTGTTGGAGCTAAAAAAGAACCGTCAGACCTAGAGTTCCGAAACTTTAGAAACCTGTTCTAGACCTCCGGTCGATGGTGCGTGGTGAGTTACGTGGCTCTAGACGGTTCTCGGACCGAGAAACAGCCTCGTACATTTGCAATACCTTCAATTCATTTTGACCATTACGAAAATGACGACGTTTAGAAAAGTCTCAGAGACGCAAGGCTAGGTGCATTGAAACCGGCTCGGCCCATAGAGACAGACCCCAACGTTTCTGTCCGATAGCTCGTTCAAGGACCCCGTAGCAAGGCATGGAAAAAAGTGGATTTTCAGCACCAATTAGGGTTTTTCTCGGACACCAAATGACCTATCGAGCCGAAACTCGGGATTCGGGGTCGCCTCACATAGGACTTCACATAATGTCCGAACTGGACCCGCAGCTAGAACGTAACTATGTGTTTTACCTTTTTATTATGTTTTAAACTAAAGGCGCTGTGAATTATGGGACTGCTCTGACATATGTGATAGTTGGCTTCTAAATGAGTAGTAAAAAGTGGGTTTGGTGTCATAATGACATCTTATTGACTGATGGACACTGACTTGCTAGTTGACTTTTGTGCATTTGCAATATGTTTAAACGGAGAGGGACCATCACCAAAATGTCATTCTGAAATCAACACAAAAAATGGCATCACCATAGTCTCCAGACTGTGCTGAGTTCAACGAGCTATCCCGCTTGACCGTAGCTCGCTCGGTCTAAGCGCAACGACCATTAGAAAAGTAGGCCCAAAATGAAGCCTGCCCCACAATGTCATTTGCTTTTGAGTGACAGTGAGAGAACCGTTAGGGTGAGAAGAAAAATTCCACCACATGAATGTTCCTAAGGTCCTCCCGATCTGTACAAGCCTAACCTTGACCGTGTGGCATTAACCCTTAAGAGTAAAACAGTGTTTTTTGATCTCACAGATTACAGTGTCATCTCTCCCCATAGGAATACATTGCCTGCACCCCTAATTTCAACCTGAAGTCTATATGGGTTATGAATGCCGTATGAACCTGTCTTCGGTACCAGTCCATCAGGCCACTATGAGGTCTACCTGTGTTGATTCTGAGCTTCCTGGACCAACCGGAAGTGGTTAAAATGCCCCTAAAAGTGTTTACCCATACCCTGCCTGCAGTTTGACAGACATAGTGCATTCAACCCTGTGTAAATCAGTCAGTTCTTAACGTAAGGACTTAAAACTCAGGATTCTGTAACAGCATACCCCAATGGGGATATGTGTTGATTTATAGCTTCCTGTGCCAACCGGAAGTGCCATAACTGGTGTCTCAGGGGCTGTTTCGAGGGGTTAAAAAAGTCTGATCTTTCCAAAACTTCATATGTGTGATTAGGCAACCCCCATGAACTGTAAATCAGTCATTTTTCCCAAAAAAAATCAAAGGAAAAAAAAATCACACTAAAACACACCTTGGATGGAGGGACGTATTGGGGTGCGTAGAGACAGACAGTGGCTGCAATAGTTAGCTTTGTTGGAGCTAAAAAAGAACCGTCAGACCTAGAGTTCCGAAACTTTAGAAACCTGTTCTAGACCTCCGGTTGATGGTGCGTGGTGAGTTACGTGGCTCTAGACGGTTCTCGGACCGAGAAACAGCCTCGTACATTTGCAATACCTTCAATTCATTTTGACCATTACGAAAATGACGACGTTTAGAAAAGTCTCAGAGACGCAAGGCTAGGTGCATTGAAACCGGCTCGGCCCATAGAGACGGACTCCGACGTGTCTGTCCGATAGCTCGTTCAAGGACCCCGTAGCAAGGCATGGAAAAAAGTGGATTTTCAGCACCAATTAGGGTTTTTCTCGGACACCAAATGACCTATCGAGCCGAAACTCGGGATTCGGGGTCGCCTCACATAGGCCTTCACATAATGTCCGAACTGGACCCGCAGCTAGAACGTAACTATGTGTTTTACCTTTTTATTATGTTTTAAACCGAAGGCGCTGTGAATTATGGGACTGCTCTGACATATGTGATAGTTGGCTACTAAATGAGTAGGAAAAAGTGGGTTTGGTGTCAATTGATATCCATTTGGTGTCATAATGACATCTAATTGACTGATGGACACTGACTTGCTAGTTGACTTTTGTACATTTGCAATATGTTTAAACGGAGAGGGACCATCACCAAAATGGCATTCTGAAATCAACACAAAAAATGGCATCACCATAGTCTCCAGACTGTGCCGAGTTCAAGGAGACGCCCCGCTTGACCGTAGCTCGTTCTGAGTGCAGCAAACTTGAAAAAAAGAAGGCCCAAAATGAAGCCTGCACCACAATGTCATTTGATTTTGGGTGGCAGTGAGAGAACCGTTAGGGTGAGAAGCACAATTCCACCACATGAATGTTCCTAAGGTCCTCCCGATCCGTGCAAGCCTAACCTTGACCGTGTGGCATTAACCCTTCACAGTAAAACAGGGTTTTTTGATCTCACAGATTACAGTGACATCTCTCCCCATAGGAATACATAGCCTGCACCACAAAATTCAACCTGAAGCCTATATGGGTTATGAATGCCGTATGAACCTGTCTTCGGTACCAGTCCATCAGGCCACTATGAGATCTACCTGTGTCGAATCTAAGCTTCCTGGAGCAACCGGAAGTGGTTAAAATGCCCCTAAAAGTGTTTACCCATACACTGCCTGCAGTTTGATAGACATAGTGCATTCAACCCTGTGTAGATCAGTCAATTCTTAACGTAAAGACTTAAAACTCGGGATTCTGTAAGTGGCTATGTAAATCAAGACATGTGTTTACTTATAGCTTCCTGTGCCAACCGGAAGTGCCTTTAATTGGGTCACACTCTCTGTTTCGAAGGGTTAAAAAAGTCACATCTCTCCAAAACTTCATATGTGTGACTAGGTAACCCTTCTGAACTGTAAATCAGTCATTAATCCCAACAGATGTCAAAGAAAAGCTCCCTCACACACACACAGGAAGGATGGAGTGATAAAGTGCGGTGCTTAAAGACACAGAGAGCAGGAAATGGCATTACCATAATCCCTAGGCCGTACCGAGTTCAGCGAGATATCCCGCTTGACCGTAGCTCGCTCGGTCTAGGCGCAGCGAGCATTAGAATAGTAGGCCCAAAATGAAGCCTGCACCACAATGTCATTTGCTTTTGGGTGACAGTGAGAGAACCGTTAGGGTGAGAAGAAAAATTCCACCACATGAATGTTCCTAAGGTCCTCCCGATCTGTACAAGCCTAACCTTGACCGTGTGGCATTAACCCTTAAGAGTAAAACAGTGTTTTTTGATCTCACAGATTACAGTGTCATCTCTCCCCATAGGAATACATTGCCTGCACCCCTAATTTCAACCTGAAGTCTATATGGGTTATGAATGCCGTATGAACCTGTCTTCGGTACCAGTCCATCAGGCCACTATGAGGTCTACCTGTGTTGATTCTGAGCTTCCTGGACCAACCGGAAGTGGTTAAAATGCCCCTAAAAGTGTTTACCCATACCCTGCCTGCAGTTTGACAGACATAGTGCATTCAACCCTGTGTAAATCAGTCAGTTCTTAACGTAAGGACTTAAAACTCAGGATTCTGTAACAGCATACCCCAATGGGGATATGTGTTGATTTATAGCTTCCTGTGCCAACCGGAAGTGCCATAACTGGTGTCTCAGGGGCTGTTTCGAGGGGTTAAAAAAGTCTGATCTTTCCAAAACTTCATATGTGTGATTAGGCAACCCCCATGAACTGTAAATCAGTCATTTTTCCCAAAAAAAATCAAAGGAAAAAAAAATCACACTAAAACACACCTTGGATGGAGGGACGTATTGGGGTGCGTAGAGACAGACAGTGGCTGCAATAGTTAGCTTTGTTGGAGCTAAAAAAGAACCGTCAGACCTAGAGTTCCGAAACTTTAGAAACCTGTTCTAGACCTCCGGTTGATGGTGCGTGGTGAGTTACGTGGCTCTAGACGGTTCTCGGACCGAGAAACAGCCTCGTACATTTGCAATACCTTCAATTCATTTTGACCATTACGAAAATGACGACGTTTAGAAAAGTCTCAGAGACGCAAGGCTAGGTGCATTGAAACCGGCTCGGCCCATAGAGACGGACTCCGACGTGTCTGTCCGATAGCTCGTTCAAGGACCCCGTAGCAAGGCATGGAAAAAAGTGGATTTTCAGCACCAATTAGGGTTTTTCTCGGACACCAAATGACCTATCGAGCCGAAACTCGGGATTCGGGGTCGCCTCACATAGGCCTTCACATAATGTCCGAACTGGACCCGCAGCTAGAACGTAACTATGTGTTTTACCTTTTTATTATGTTTTAAACCGAAGGCGCTGTGAATTATGGGACTGCTCTGACATATGTGATAGTTGGCTACTAAATGAGTAGGAAAAAGTGGGTTTGGTGTCAATTGATATCCATTTGGTGTCATAATGACATCTAATTGACTGATGGACACTGACTTGCTAGTTGACTTTTGTACATTTGCAATATGTTTAAACGGAGAGGGACCATCACCAAAATGGCATTCTGAAATCAACACAAAAAATGGCATCACCATAGTCTCCAGACTGTGCCGAGTTCAAGGAGACGCCCCGCTTGACCGTAGCTCGTTCTGAGTGCAGCAAACTTGAAAAAAAGAAGGCCCAAAATGAAGCCTGCACCACAATGTCATTTGATTTTGGGTGGCAGTGAGAGAACCGTTAGGGTGAGAAGCACAATTCCACCACATGAATGTTCCTAAGGTCCTCCCGATCCGTGCAAGCCTAACCTTGACCGTGTGGCATTAACCCTTCACAGTAAAACAGGGTTTTTTGATCTCACAGATTACAGTGACATCTCTCCCCATAGGAATACATAGCCTGCACCACAAAATTCAACCTGAAGCCTATATGGGTTATGAATGCCGTATGAACCTGTCTTCGGTACCAGTCCATCAGGCCACTATGAGATCTACCTGTGTCGAATCTAAGCTTCCTGGAGCAACCGGAAGTGGTTAAAATGCCCCTAAAAGTGTTTACCCATACACTGCCTGCAGTTTGATAGACATAGTGCATTCA
>NW_027260447.1:0-9683 GCF_045791955.1 Oncorhynchus clarkii lewisi
CAAACTGTAACGGTTTTGACTTGAGGTTATTTTTTTATAGGGGTGCCAGGTAGGTTGTGCCTACCAGAGAAAACATTGGTTTCTCCTTTTGTTGTTTGGGAGGGAATGAGTCCCATCTGGTCCGTCAAGTCTACACCATACAAAGGACTTATGTAAACGTCAGAAGGGAAATCAACTTTTCATAAACCCTTAAAACATTGAAAGAACTTCAAAAACAACTATTCTTTTGCGTGGGTTGTATTAGCAACATCAATGGATTACACACACATAATAATATAACACAATGAGTTCTGGTTCCTCCAGAAATGTCCTGTACCTCGGGCCTAAAAAGAGTCCCGCCCGGTAAGGAGTTCAGTGAACTCAAGTGACTTGTCACGCAATGTTGGTCCGTTCATTCCGTGTAGCGTAAACCCAGTATTAAATCATACAATCAATATAACCATTTTACCACAGAACTTTAAAGCGTATCTGCTCTTACTAATTCCTCAACTACATCTAACTACATAAATCATCACCGTATACATCATATCAAAACAAATGAAATACCGTATACAAAAAAGGTGGTAGTCAGTCGGTCAGTCAGACAATCCAATCCGCCACCAGATCTCCAGCGGAGAAAGGCCACGAAGAATAGAGAGGAGTAGTCCACGGACGCAAAGAGTGGATCCGATCCTGGGTAAACTCTCAGGCTACAAAACACACGTTTAACAGCAACAAAACAACCGGAATAGAGAAGTTTCGGGAACATATCCTCAGTCACGTCTCCATCACAAACGCCACTTTTGCGCAGCTGATGCTGGCTATTTAATTGGGAATTAAAGGGCAAGCACCCTATTGGAAGGAGAAGCACTGAGACGGCTCAAAATAATTCAGGGCCGTCACACACCCCCTCCCCTGGAAAAAGCCGACCATTGCCCTGGAAGGCACATCTTGGTCGGGGTAACCGAGAAAGGTCTCCTCATCACTTTCCTCTACAAAAATTCTCATGACTTTTTGGAGCTCACGCTCCTCAGCTGAGGGGTCACAGGCCTTAAGGTGTGAGACTTCTGGGTCTGGGAATCCGAGAAAAGTCTCCTCACTTTCCTCTTCAAAGATATCCAAGATCTTGCGGCGCTCAATCGCCTCCAATTCCTCAGCCGAGGGGTAACAGGCCTTAAGGCGTGAGACATGGACAACGCGCATATCTTCACCTGTGTCCTCTTTCACCACTCGGTAGTTCAAAGGGCCCATCTGCTCCACAATCCTATATGGTCCTTGCCATTTAGGAGCGAGCTTGGCAGAGAAGAATTGTTCAGCTTTCGAGTAAGGATGAGAGCGAAGCCACACCCGATCACGAAGCTGAAACTGCATGTCTCGTCTGTTCTTATCATAATTTCTCTTCTGCTTGAGTCGAGCCTGGGTCATGTTCTTTGAGACAAGAGCTCTCAAGTCATGGAGATGGACTACCTGGTCATAGCAAGCAGCGTCTGGAGTAATCTGCTGGGGCTGTAGCACCATATCCAAGGGTCCTCGGAGGGGACGACTTAGGTTCAGCTCTGCAGGTGTGACTCCAGTGGACTCTTGCACAGCAGAATTCAGGGCAAATCGAAACTCGTGAAGGTGCTTGTCCCAGTGTTTGTGCTGGGTCCCTACATAGGAAGCAATCATTGTCTTCAAGGTTCGATTTACTCTCTCAGTGAGATTGGTCTGTGGGTGATAGGCCGTGGTCAACTTCTGTCTCAGGTTCCATCTTTGGCAGGTCTCCTCAAAGAGATCAGAGACAAATTGGGAACCTCGATCAGACAGGATGTAATCAGGCACTCCCCAGCGAGTCAGGATCTCTTTCGTAAGGATGTTAGAGACGGTCCTTGCTGTGGCCTGACGCAGGGAAAAGAGTTCCACCCACTTTGAATAATAATCAACAAACACAAGCATGTACACATTCTGATTGGAGCTTCTAGGAAATGGACCCATCAAATCCACTCCTAGCATTTCCCAAGGTCGGGTAACCACCGTTTGCTGCAACTTGCCAGCAGGCTTTCTACCTTCTGGTTTGTACATTTGACAAACCTGACAGTTTCGGATGTGTGACTTCACATCCATGCTCAGATGTGGCCAGTACAGTAACGCTTGCAACCGCTTGTAGGTTTTGAACCTGCCCAAATGACCAGCTAATGGGTCTTCATGGAAATGTTGAAGCAGTTGTAGGCGTAGAGTTTCAGGTATGTACAATTGGTAGAGGGTTCTGTGTGGTAGTTGTACAACACGGTAGACTTTGTCTTCCAGGATGGTCAGCTTTGTGGTAGGATTGACCATCTTTTCTCCATCTTCCAGGATAGTCTGGTACAAAGCCTGTACTTCTGGATCATCCTGTTGGGCTTTCCATATGGTCTCATCAGAGATGGGAAAGTCTGCTTTGGGCGAGTCTCGACTGCTTGACAGGACAGTAGCACATGTAAGATGCGGGCCACCGTTGCCACAAGCAGGAGCTCTGGATAAGGCATCTGGAACAGTGTTGTATTTTCCTTTCCTGTATTCTACTGCAAAGGTGAACTCTTGCAACCGTAGAGCCCATCTTATGAGTCTGGTGCTTGGTTTGTTGGTCTTGAACACCCACACAAGGGAGGAATGGTCAGTGACCACAGTGAAGTGTCTTCCCTCCAGGTAGTACCTCCACTTTTCCAAAGCCCAGACAACTGCAAGGCACTCTTGCTCGGTTGTGGAGTAGTTCCGTTCTGCTCCATTCAATGTCCGACTGGCGAACGCTAGCACTTCTTCAGTGCCAAGTCCAGTCTGTTGGACTAGGACAGCACCAAGTCCAACATCACTTGCATCAGTGTAAACAACAAAAGGGGAATCAAAGTTGGGATGACCTAAAATGGGAGGTGTGACGAGGTGTCGTTTCAGGGTTTCAAAGGATGTCTGGCACTCTGCCGTCCATAGGAATTTCACTCCTTTTCGCTTCAACGCGTTGAGGGGTTCTGCCACCTGGGAGAAGTTCGACACAAACCGATGGTACCATCCAGCCATCCCAAGGAACCGTTGAAGGGCCTTGAGTGTGGTTGGCACAGGAAAATCTTGTACCGCCTTGGTCTTTTCAGGATCCACATGAATGCCGTCGAAAGACACAATATGGCCAAGGAACTTCAGGGAAGTTTGGCAGAAGTTGCTCTTCTTCATATTCACGGTCAGACCAGCTTCTCTTAGCTTGTCCAACACTGCTTGAAGATCTTGAAAGTGTTGTTCTCTGTTCTGGGAGTAGATAATTATATCGTCCAGGTAGACGAAACAGATCTTCCCTTTGAGCTCACCTAACGCAATCTCCATCAGTCTTTGGAAAGTGGCAGGTGCATTCTTTAATCCAAAAGGCATCACCTTAAAGGAAAACAAGCCCTCAGCACAGACAAAAGCAGTCTTGTCCTTGCTTTCCTGGTCCATCTCAACTTGCCAATAACCACTATTGAGGTCAAGGGTAGTGAACACAACAGCGCCAGACAATGACTCCAGGATCTCGTGGATGGTAGGAAAAGGATAGGCATCAGTCTGGGAAACATTGTTGGTCTTCCTATAGTCCACACAAAATCTAAGACCACCAGTCTTTTTTGGGATGAGGACAACAGGAGCAGCCCAAGGAGAGGAGGAACGTTCTATTATATCTTGTGTTAACATATCATTAATGAGTCCCTTTTGGATGATTAGCTTCGCTGGGGACAAACGATATGGCTTTTGATTGATCGGCATTTCCTGTGTAAGGAATATTTTGTGCTTCAGGAGCCCGGTGCGTCCTAGCCTTGAAGTACATACATCAGCATTATTCTGCAGCTGTTCCAACAGCCTTAACTCCTCTGGATGTTCCAGCTGAGCTCTTCTTACAGCCTGTAAAAGGAGATCGTCAGAAGGATTATCAAGGGTTAGTGGTAACGGAGCAACGGCAGAGAAGACTGCCATATTTGAACCCCAATCAGGTAACTTCGTAGCTTCTGATTGGAAGAAATGCTTCTTGCTCGGATTGTATGGAAACCAGTAGCAATTGTGTGCGATATCAATCTGGACACCACTGAAGTACATGAAATCAATTCCCAACACGACAGGAAAAGCAAGGTTCTTGGTTTGTAGGATAACCGAAGGAATCATATAGGAGCGGTTACACAGGCGGAACTCTACCTCACTCCATCCAAGTGGTCGTTTAGCCTCACCATCCGCCAGATAGAGTGGACCTTCTGTCCACGGCTTCAAGTTGTATTGCGGACCTTTAACCTCCTTCCACAGTTTCTCATTGAGCAGTGTGTAGGATGACCCGGTGTCCAGGATGGCTCTTCCTGTCCATGGGCCTATGGACAGGGGTAACACCAGTTGGTGCGGTATGAACTGAAAGGAAGGGGATGTCGATGGGGGGGCGTAGGCAGTGACTCTTGGGATTTCAGCTCTGGTTAAAGCACCCAGAGAAGGATGGTCATTCCTGCGAAGAGAGTTAGGCGTGTTGGCCTGTTGTGATTTGTGGTTTCTGGAAGGGTTTTCGTGATACGGTCTTGGACATGTAGCTGAAGAATGTCCCTTTTGGCTACATCTCCAACAGAACATGAGAGGGGTCATGGCTTGAGACTCTGGCTGTTGTTGATGGTCTGTCTTGGGTAACGGTTTGGGTGTCTGTTTCTTTCTTTGGTCATATTGCTGTTGGCATTCTCTGTCCTTCTCAAACTGCTGTCCCAAGCGAACCAGTCCATCGACAGTGGTGACTCGTTCTCGGAGTTGACTGGCTAGTAGTGGGTTGATGTTCTTCAAAATCAATTTAATGACCTCTTCCTCCTCAATGCCAGGTTTCCACCTTCTGCACAGGGAGTGGTAACCGTATGCAAAGTCACGGATACTCTCTTTCTCTCTTTGTACTCGATTCCTGACTCTGTCTGCCAACTCATCTGTGTAGTCCTCAGACAGAAATGCAGAGGAAAACTTGGCCTCAAAGTCAGCCCAGGAGGTAGTGGTGAGACGTGCCACATCCCACCAGTCTCGAGCTGTCCCATGCAACACATTCCTCAATGTGGCAAGGAGTTCTTCGTCAGCCAGGGGATTGAGGGCAAGAAAGTCACGACATCTTTCTAGGTACATTAGCGGATCAGGACTGTCATCTTTTTTCCCAAAGGTGGGAAATTGCAATTTAATGGGCATCGCCCCCACATGACGTCTACTCAATTCACCATGAACAAACGAGCTAGGAGGGATTGAGGAAGTAGAGGGGGAGGGCGTTATCGGACAATGAAAATGAACACCAGGATGCATGGTGGATTGCATCCTGCAAGGGGTGGCTGTAGCATGGCCTTGTCTTGGCTCTTCAGAGGTGCCAGCTTGGCCCTCAGTGGTCTGAACAGAAGTGGACACCAGAGAAACTCTGTGTAAGGAGTTGTGCCTAATGGAGGCCATGTCCACAGACACGTCATCCAACATTTTAACACAATTAGAGAGCTCTGTTTGCAAGTGGTCTACAGTGTTAACCATGGGAGAAAAAACAGAATTAACGTCCTTGAGGACCTCAGTGTGATGATGTTGCAGGCGCCATTGGAGAGTGGCAGTGAGTTGGTTTCGTTGGTAGTCAAACTGCCTGTCCATGGCACCAGTAATTTCCCGTCTTCCACTCTCACTGAGCTCTGTCAGCGTGTGGGTTAGAGTGCTCAGTGAGGTTCTGAATTCCATGGCACTCTGTTGTTGCTCTTCCCTCAGACATTTAAATTTATCGTGGATAAGAGTTTGGAGATGTTGTTGAGTCCGACGAATATCAAGGATGTCACCTTGAAGTTGTAAGACTACAACCTCTGGAGATAAACCAGACAATGGAGGAAGGTTGGGTGTCAGATGGAGGGCTGGCTCAGTACTTTCACACAGATCCATGTCAATAAGTGAGTAACTGGTTAGACCTCCTGTGGCCTGTGGTCCAGACCGAGCATTCAGATTCCCAGGGCTCTGGCCCAAATCAACTCCATTATCTCCATTCCCATTATGATTTGTGTTGTCCGCTTGATGGTCAGAATGGCCCTGTGTATTCCCATTGACAGGTATGAAATGGATGAGCACATTATCTTGGGGTGAATCCATTGTTTTAATTCCACACAAAATATTTGCTTTGGTTAGTTCTCAATGTTGAGCTGTCCCATCTGGGGTGCCATTTTTTATGTAACGGTTTTGACTTGAGGTTATTTTTTTATAGGGGTGCCAGGTAGGTTGTGCCTACCAGAGAAAACATTGGTTTCTCCTTTTGTTGTTTGGGAGGGAATGAGTCCCATCTGGTCCGTCAAGTCTACACCATACAAAGGACTTATGTAAACGTCAGAAGGGAAATCAACTTTTCATAAACCCTTAAAACATTGAAAGAACTTCAAAAACAACTATTCTTTTGCGTGGGTTGTATTAGCAACATCAATGGATTACACACACATAATAATATAACACAATGAGTTCTGGTTCCTCCAGAAATGTCCTGTACCTCGGGCCTAAAAAGAGTCCCGCCCGGTAAGGAGTTCAGTGAACTCAAGTGACTTGTCACGCAATGTTGGTCCGTTCATTCCGTGTAGCGTAAACCCAGTATTAAATCATACAATCAATATAACCATTTTACCACAGAACTTTAAAGCGTATCTGCTCTTACTAATTCCTCAACTACATCTAACTACATAAATCATCACCGTATACATCATATCAAAACAAATGAAATACCGTATACAAAAAAGGTGGTAGTCAGTCGGTCAGTCAGACAATCCAATCCGCCACCAGATCTCCAGCGGAGAAAGGCCACGAAGAATAGAGAGGAGTAGTCCACGGACGCAAAGAGTGGATCCGATCCTGGGTAAACT
Organism: Oncorhynchus clarkii lewisi; assembly: GCF_045791955.1. Taxonomy (NCBI): domain Eukaryota; kingdom Metazoa; phylum Chordata; class Actinopteri; order Salmoniformes; family Salmonidae; genus Oncorhynchus; species Oncorhynchus clarkii. Next base: position 6,822 of record NW_027260447.1, read on the forward strand.
CTCAGGCTACAAAACACACGTTTAACAGCAACAAAACAACCGGAATAGAGAAGTTTCGGGAACATATCCTCAGTCACGTCTCCATCACAAACGCCACTTTTGCGCAGCTGATGCTGGCTATTTAATTGGGAATTAAAGGGCAAGCACCCTATTGGAAGGAGAAGCACTGAGACGGCTCAAAATAATTCAGGGCCGTCACAAAACGTAGGCCGGTCCAGACCAGACAAAAAATCTAAGTCTGTGGACTTTGAAATCCAGGCTAGGGCGGACTAAACAAATATCAACCAATAATGCTCACTGGGGGTACGTCATTGTCTTTTTGTCTATCAAAAGTAGGCTATAACTCAAGTCAACTATTGTCTGATGAGTTCCATTTGTGAAAAAGACAGAACGTTAGGCCAGAGTTTCCCAAACCTGGTCCTCGGGACCCCAAGGGGTGCATGTTTTGGTTTTGGCCCTAACACTACACAGCTGATTGAAATGCTCAAAGCTTGATGAGTAGTTGATTATTTGAATCAAATGTGTAGTGCTAGGGCAAAGGACCAGGTTTGGGAAACCCTGCTTTAGGCGATAGTAGGATGGCGCCCTCCTCTTCAGAAGTGACTTCGTTTTATCACGACCACTTAATTTGGTCCTTTTTAAGTCAACATTTGGGAAAGGACAGAAGTGGAATTTGTCATTTTAGGTCATGAGTCATTGACAAGTTGTCAACCATTACATAAACCACTCCCAAACCAAACATGAAGCTTAAACTCTTTAAGGAATGAGCCAGTGAAAAATTGTGGGACCGTGAGGTCTGATTTAAGATGTTTATGTTAAAGGGTCCTATGATAATCCATCATTTGAAGACTGTGAGAGCTAAAAATGCTTCTCTTCTAGTTTGGTTTGCGAAGTATCGGATATGTTAGACTTGTGAGAGAGCCAGTATCCACAATAATACTTTTTTATCTTGTCATTGTGTCATGCCTGAATTCCATTGTCAGGCAAATTAGTACATGTAGATATGTTAAGTACAGTCAGGTCCAAAATTATGGCAACCTTGATAAAGATGAGCAAAAAAAGACTGTTTAAAATAAACAATACAAACACTGAACCCTATTGTATGAAGAAGAAAAAAATTGAATTATATTATGTTATACTAATACAACTGCTCAGAGAAAGAGATTTTGATTGTAAAAAATGCATTTTAAATAAGATAGGGGTCAAAATGATTGGCACCCGTTCGTTATCAATACTCCGGCGCCCTCGGCACTGAGCCTTTTTCTAAAATGTTTTATGAGATTGGTGAACACATTTGGTGAGATCTTAGACTATTCCTCCATACAGCATCTTTCCAGAACATTGATATCCTCTGTCTGCGCTACATGGACTGCCTTATTCAATTGTATTAATTTATTTTATACAGTCTTTTTTGCTCATCTAGGCAACCTGCCTAAATGGCAACCTGCCTAAGTGACTACAGACCCGTAGCACTCCTGACCGTAGCCATTAAGTGCTTTGAAAGGCTGGTAATGGCTCACATCAACACCATTATCCCAGAGACCCTAGACCCACTCCAATTTGCATACCGCCCAAACAGATCCACAGATGATACAATCTCTATTGCACTCCACACTGCCCTTTACAACCTGGACAAAAGGAACACCTATGTGAGAATGCTATTCATTGACTACAGCTCAGTCCCTCCTGTATTCCCTGTTCACCCACGACTCCAACACAATCATTAAGTTTGCAGACGACACAACAGTGGTAGGCCTGATCACCAACAACGACGAGACAGCCTATGGGGAGGAGGGCAGGGACCTAGCCAGGTGGTGGCAGAATAACAACCTATCCCTCAACGTAACCAAGACTAAGCAGATGATTGTGGACTACAGGAAAAAGAGGACCGAGCACGCCCCCATTCTCATCGACAGGGCTGTAGTGGAGCAGGTTGAGCGCTTCAGGTTCCTTGGTGTCCTCATCATCAACAAACTAGAATGGTCCAAACACACCAAGACAGATGTGAAGAGGGCACGACAAAGCCTATTCCCCCTCAGGAAACTAAAAATATTTGGTATGGGTCCTGAGATCCTCAAAAGGTTCTACAGCTGCAACATCGAGATCATCCTGACTTGTTGCGTCACTGCCTGGTACGGCAATTGCTCAGCCTCCGACCGCAAGGCACTACAGAGGGTAGTGCGTACGGCCCAGTACATCACTGGGGTTAAACTGCCTGCCATCCAGGGCCTCTACACCAGGTGGTGTCAGAGGAAGGAACTAAAAATTGTCAAAGACCACAGCCACCCAAGTCATAGACTGTCTCTCTACTACCGCATGGCAAACGTTACCGGAGTGCCAAGTCTAGGACAAAAATACAGTTTTTACCCACAAGCCATAAGACTCCTGAACAGGTAATCAAATGGCTACCCCCAACCCCTCTTTTACGCTGCTGCTACTCTCTGTTTATCATATATGCATGGTCATTCATGTACACATGTACATACTATCTCAATTGGCCAGAACAACCAGTGCTCCCGCACATTGTCTAAGCGGGCTATCTGCATTGTGTCCCGCCACCCGCCAACCCCTCTTTACGCTACTGCTACTCTCTGTTCATCATATATGCATAGTCACTTTAACCATATCTACATGCACATACTATCTCAATCAGCATGACTAACCAGTGTCTGTATGTAGCCTCGCTACTGTATATAGCCTCGCTACTGTTTTTCACTGTCTTTTTACTGTTGTTTTTATTTCTTTACTTACTTATTGTTCGCCTAATACCTTTTTTGCACTATTGTTTAGAGCCAGCCTGTAAGTAAGCACTTCACTGTAAGGTGAATAAACTTTGATTTGATTTGATCTTTATCAAGGGTA
>NW_027260448.1:0-9673 GCF_045791955.1 Oncorhynchus clarkii lewisi
TGCACTACAAATCTGATTATGTCTTTCTGTTTAGACAAAGGGACTGCTGTTGTGACTGGCCTCAAAGAAATAGGGTTCCTCTGTGAAAGGGTAGTTATAAACAATTATCAACCCGTGTACTTCTTGCCAATGGTCAGTGTGTCTTCTTGTGTCACGTTCGGAGGGTCACACCAGAATAATAAGAGTTAATTGGGTGAGGAAGGTAGGGAATAAAACTCAGAGGCAGTGTCTTCATGCTAAAGTTTATGTGCTGAAGATCTAACTAAAGACGAATGTATGATAGAAAAAGCAGTGTCATTAATCTCAAAAATGCATCTCTTTCATGGCCTAATATTAGGCCCAAAATAATTTAAATCAACAAATACTCTGTCTAAACTCTAGAATTAAGTTATTAATGTTTAATTTTAAATCATTATATAAGGGATAGACAAAGGACATTACCTGCGGAAGACACATTTCAACTGAATGCCTAAATATGTACAACTGAATAGGTATCCCCTTTCATGCATTTACAAACGCAATGCTGATGCAGTAATTATATACGATTTGTCGTTCATGTGAAATTTGAACGTCAGTTGCTGACTAAACTAAGATAAACATCCAAGTGATGTTGGTCTTGATATAAACATTATAGATGTAACGCAAATAATACGTCTGTATTTTTTATAGAAATGATGCCCTCCGGTCTTCACCGTTATTGGTCCAACCGAATTATTTGGCCTAAATGATTGGACAAACGACAATCCCCAATACTGGTGAAGCAGGTCCAAAACAAATATTTTCCCCAAAATAACGTTATGAAACCCTTATTGAATCATTCCAAATGCAAGGCAACCTTACCTTATAAAAGAAAGGCTCGATATGTGAACTTCATGGGTTCTCCTTAGTCAGCGTATACAATTCCTCCTTTTAAAACGATGGCTTTACATGTCCTCTCCGTTTACTTTCGACTTAACACCCGGGGTTGCGTTCGTTAGGCTGTGAATGTGTGTATTTTTACTTGCTCCCGGGACGTCCCAATGATCCCGAATAGCACTAACCGTATGTTCTCTTTTCTTTCGAAATACACGAGTCATTTGGGGACATGAAACTTGTGTGTCTCTGGGTATTCTGTAGCTAGGGTGCTATTGTATAGTCATTTAAACTTGTGACAATTGCATGGTCCAATAATTATATAAGCAAGAATACTTTACTTCCATCAGTTTGATATTAAGAAAATAAACCCTTTCTCATCAGTGCAACTCTTTGCACATAAATTCATGTGCATACATACTGTATTTTTAACTACAGAGTGGCGCAGCAGTCTAAGGCACTGCATATCAGTGTTAGAGACATCACTACAGACACCCTGGCTCGAATCCAGGCTGTATCACAACCAGCCCTGATTGGGATTCCCATAGGGCGTCGCACAATTGGCCCAGCGTCGTCCGGGTTTGGCCGGGGTAGGCCATCATTGTAAATAAGAATGTTCTTAACTGACTTGCCTACTTAAAGGGTTCAATTAAAATATTCAAGTGCATGTGTGTGTGAACGCTCCGGGTGTGGCCCCCTGGCGGTCGTACTGCTCCCTGGGCAGGGCAGTTAAAAAGGGTGGAACAGGTTGAGGGAGTGTCAGTCAAAGCTAAATATTCAACACATACATCTGCAAGTCCACATGCTTGTTTTAATAGAAATTGATACCGGGTGCACAGAAATATCTTCACACAAGTTACTTGATGGTACATTGTAGACAAAAAACAAGCCAAATGTCAACCTTTATGTAGAAAAAGACGTGTCCTTCTTGGAATGAAGCCAAAACCAATCATCCAATTTCAAGTAAAAGGCATATTGTCACAGTTCTTTCTCCCCCCGCCACATTTACATATGTACATAACAGACCAGGGATATAAAGAGTCTGACCTAACAGTTTTAAAAACATATTTACAGTCACAATCATTTGTGTACAAGGGTTGTGTCTGAAATGGCACCCTATTCAGTGCCCTACTTTGACCAGAGACCAATGGGGCTGCGGGCAAAAGAAGTGCACTACATATGGAACAGGATGACATTTCAGACGGAGCCCAAGGACTCCGTGTCCTGATGTAGGCATACAGTACTTATCAACACATCAAGTAATCACTTGCCTTTTAGTGTCTTCACTTCCGTTTCCCCAAAAGGAGGCAATGCAACTCCACTTAATGGAATAACATTAGTAGTTGATTGTTCAAGCATAGAAAACATCACTGTGGAAAAACAAACGCTCCTTATTCAATAGAAGTGCCAGACCTCATTCAAGACGAACCCATTGGGAGAAACGGTGGGCAAAACGAATAGACTTGCTTCGACAAAACTTGTTAGATGTTCTGAACTTCAAATTTCATGTCGCACTGTGCACCTCTTAGTTACTAAACTGTGACCTCATTGGTCAATGTTCATGGCTCAATGTTCAGATGACATCACTGATGATTGAACCATAGAAATACAATCTATATCTATTATATTTCTAGGGCATCAATTTTAGTGGTTTCTAACAGACAGATGCAATCATGTGCTCTCACCCATGAAATTAGGTGTTATGGGGTCAAAGGTTAGGGGTGGTGGGGATGACTGAAATATTCTGCTTCTACAAAATGTTATGCTGTTTTCGAATGAAACAATACCTTTCTCTTGTTAAAGCTTGTAGAATTGATTTGTTCCTGTAGTATAGGTTCTCTCCTGCGCTCCAACTCTAAACAGTACAGTACATGCAGCACATGTACAGTACATACAAAACTGAAAAAAAGAATGTATTTCCGTACGCTTGAATTACTATCATATCAGTCCTTTACAGGTAAAAGCTATTTACCCACCGATAGTCCCCTCAATTAAGTTTTAAAGTACCTTTGGTATGTGAACAAACAAATGACAAAAATAGATCAGAGAAAATTCAGACCCAAAATAAGGCTTTAGACTACACAATAGTAGATATCTAAAGTACAGATCGAGCCTGGAATCCAAACTAAACATGGCTTTGTTTCACTACTCAGTTTGGATCCCAGGCTAGTACAGAGTAGCCAACTCCTGACCATTCTGTACAGGCAGTGCATATCAGAATCTCTTCACTGGTATAAAACGGGGATTCATGAAACTCCCAACATCAGAAGAGTTGCAGAGAGCAAAACAAAAAACTGTTGCATTGATTAATAATTGTAATCAAATACAGTCAACAATACAGGTTGTGGTTCTTTTCACATGTGAAAGTCTTCATACAGACATATTTCAAAATGGTCCATGAGGTGTCTCTCTTTTTAGGTGGTAGCTGCAATCCTTTGACATCTGAGATAGGTTGTTGTTGCAAAAGTCAATGTGTGAGACCAGCGCGGAACACAATCTGGATCAATGCACTGTAACAAAGTCAAGAGGTGGATAGTGAAGAGCTGTTCCAATGGTTTTTAGGCTGATCAAGGTAGTCTCACAAATGACACCCTCTTCCCTATGCAGTGCACTACTTTTGAACAGGAATCTGGTACGAATCTGGTCAAAGTAGTGCACTACATAGGGAATAGGGTGTCATTTGGGATACAAGCGAAGTCAGTGAAATATGAGAGGGAGCCATCTGATCTTTCTCAAGCAGAAGATGTCTGTTTACTCGTGCGGAATGTAACAAAATAAAAAAAGTCTAGATTCTGGAGAGACCGTTTGGGTTTGTGTGTAAAGCTTACAACAGGTATTTGTGATCTTATGGCGTTCCAGGAACCAGTGCAGATTTCAGGCCTTCATGGAATGAAGAATATTGTCAACGACAGAACAGTGCTCCTGGGTCGTGTTCATTAGGGCAGGAACATTTAAACTTTTTCAACAGGAGACAGAAATTATCATTTCTTATTGGACAAGTCCAAGTAGTCCCTTTACTTTTGGGTCTGTTTGTCTTCAGTTTGGTGCCTAATGAACACGACCATGGCAAAAGAGGGTGAAGTTGAGGCAGGGTGGTAGAAAATCATCTGAATCCATTCAACGGTGAGTCAAGTCAGTGCTTACAGGCTTAGGAAACCTACACTTGAGGCATATACCACCTCTTCATCCTCCCCTTCCCTCTCCCCTCCGCTGTGAGCTGCTGCGTTCTTCCTCTTTACCTGTTTGCGAGCTGCAGCCCGGGGTCTTTGCACCGGCACCAGGAGGCGGAACCCGGGCAGAGCCACTGTGATGCTGGAGGCGGAGCCTGGAGTGGGGTCCGGAGGCAGCGCCGTGAAGGTGCAGGGCATCAGGAGTGAAGAGGAATTGGAGGAAGGGCTGGCACTCTGGACGGAGGAGTAGCCTGAGCTGTGGAATTCGGTTGTGATGAATGAGGAGAGGGGCTCTCGCGGTCGGCTCCTGGCGCTCCCCTCCCCTTCATACTCCTCTTCCTCTTTGTTCCCCTCACAGAAACTGTCATCGTCGCTGGAGAGCGCTCGGCAGTGCAGTTTGGAGTCCTCGGGCTCCGTTGCTAGCTCCAGTGTCATGGCCAGAACAGAGGCTACACAGAAGAAGATACTGTTAGCTTGGCAGCATATCATAGTGAGTGTCAATTATTAGGACCTCACGATATCATGATACACAATTATATATTTAACATTCTATATGTATTGCGATTTGAGGTTGCCAACATATTGCTCACTATGTCTGCTGCAGATAAGAGAACATGAGAAAATGAGTTTTGATCAGTCACGGAAATAAATAAAAAAAGAGCTGAAAATATATTGATCATTGTTATTTTTTTAAAGGTGGAAAACAAGCTACGGGAGTTTTGGCGCCAGTAGAGCCGACTAGCGCTAGCTACAGTCAATAATTATGTTTTTACATTTATTTACAAATCCATACTTTGGAGTCAAATATCGATATATTAATCATCCTGAAATATTGATATACACAACTATCGATTTCCTCCCCGTCACTATGAATTATGGATGCCTTAAAAGGAAAACGTCACACAAACTTTGTATTTGTTTCATTAGTCCATTGCTGATGTAGTCAAACAATTGTGCAATAGATTTCTCAAGATATACAACTTTCCAAATACAGAAATACAGCCGCCGGTACGATGCATTTTGCATCATATGATGCTGCGTTTTGCATGCGTCTGCCTCTGAGCAGTCTGGTCTGTACCCACATAAGGAGAATAATGTCTGACTATGTCTTCCAGTACATAGTGATGTCACTACATCTAGTTCACCAGTTAGAATGGCCAGCATGACACTGGTCTTCCATTAACACCCATCTCTAGATAGGGCTGGGGTGTATTCATGAGTGCAAGCTTTGCAATGGAAAACAAAAAAACAGGCGTTTCTTATTGGACACATTCAGGTAGGTCCCTCCCTGTTTGGTTCCTAGTGAATACACCCCTGGTAAAGAGCTGATCATAAATGATCAGAACTCATATAGTTGATACCCTCCACTCACTCTCTCCCTCCTTGGCCTCCTTCTCTCCTTCGCTCTCCTGGTCCCCCTCGTATCCAGAGCAGGAGGTGTCCAGGCTCCAGTCCAGCATGTCCCCCACCAGGGTCTCTTCCTGAGTGGACAGTTCAGCCGTGGGCGTGGCCACAAAGCTGCCTCGGTGCACAGGCAAGGACTCCTCCCGTCTCCTGGGGGAGAGAAACAGCATATTTATCCAAGTAAGCTTGGAGTCACGCGATATGGTGGGTGGTCCTCTCACTAGGACTGGGGAAACCATGCAGTTTATTAGGCTACAGATGGAAGTTATGATGAATGTCACAGGGTGGTGAAAGTGCACAGTGATGAGCTTGATGCTCCTTCCCAAGAAATAGAGGGTCTTATTCTGTTGACATGATGATCGATGCTTGACAAAAAGAAATATTCCCAGTCTTCTCCATAATAATCTCATGTCCTGCAGATAGGAATAGTTTGTTTAACACAGCTTTTTGACAAAACTAAAATCAGTGAAGTGGAAAATGCCATGGAAATGCACTGAACTTTAGATTTTTATTCGGTACATGAAAGGTTTAGCCAAAAGGTAGATAGTGTGCACTACATCATCACGCAGGCCGTTCGGCAGAAACACCACTGGTATAAAAACGGATTTTCTTTGTGCAGATTTTTTTTTTTTTGCATGAAAATATGTAACCTATTTGATGAAACCGAGCTACTGAGTCTTCTTAGTTTATTCATCAATGTTTTTTAAATTGTTAATAAAGTCATGAAGGATGACAAAGTTTAATATTTATTGTGGTCATCTAGTGGGCAGATGAAAATATGTAACCTATTTGATGAAACTGAGCTACTGAGTCTTCTTAGTTTATTCATCAATGTTTTTTAAATTGTTAATAAAGTCATAAAGGATGACAAAGTTTAATATTTATTGTGGTCATCTAGTGGGCAGATGAAAATATGTAACCTATTTGATGAAACTGAGCTACTGAGTCTTCTTAGTTTAGTTTATTCATCAATGTTTTTTAAATTGTTAATAAAGTCATAAAGGATGACAAAGTTTAATATTTATTGTGGTCATCTAGTGGGCAGATGAAAATATGTAACCTATTTGATGAAACTGAGCTACTGAGTCTTCTTAGTTTATTCATCAATGTTTTTTAAATTGTTAATAAAGTCATAAAGGATGACAAAGTTTAATATTTATTGTGGTCATCTAGTGGGCAGATGAAAATATGTAACCTATTTGATGAAACCGAGCTACTGAGTCTTCTTAGTTTATTCATCAATGTTTTTTAAATTGTTAATAAAGTCATAAAGGATGACAAAGTTTAATATTTATTGTGGTCATCTAGTGGGCAGATGAAAATATGTAACCTATTTGATGAAACTGAGCTACTGAGTCTTCTTAGTTTAGTTTATTCATCAATGTTTTTTAAATTGTTAATAAAGTCATAAAGGATGACAAAGTTTAATATTTATTGTGGTCATCTAGTGGGCAGATGAAAATATGTAACCTATTTGATGAAACTGAGCTACTGAGTCTTCTTAGTTTATTCATCAATGTTTTTTAAATTGTTAATAAAGTCATAAAGGATGACAAAGTTTAATATTTATTGTGGTCATCTAGTGGGCAGATGAAAATATGTAACCTATTTGATGAAACTGAGCTACTGAGTCTTCTTAGTTTATTCATCAATGTTTTTTAAATTGTTAATAAAGTCATGAAGGATGACAAAGTTTAATATTTATTGTGGTCATCTAGTGGGCAGATGAAAATATGTAACCTATTTGATGAAACTGAGCTACTGAGTCTTCTTAGTTTATTCATCAATGTTTTTTAAATTGTTAATAAAGTCATGAAGGATGACAAAGTTTAATATTTATTGTGGTCATCTAGTGGGCAGATGAAAATATGTAACCTATTTGATGAAACTGAGCTACTGAGTCTTCTTAGTTTATTCATCAATGTTTTTTAAATTGTTAATAAAGTCATAAAGGATGACAAAGTTTAATATTTATTGTGGTCATCTAGTGGGCAGATGAAAATATGTAACCTATTTGATGAAACTGAGCTACTGAGTCTTCTTAGTTTAGTTTATTCATCAATGTTTTTTAAATTGTTAATAAAGTCATAAAGGATGACAAAGTTTAATATTTATTGTGGTCATCTAGTGGGCAGATGAAAATATGTAACCTATTTGATGAAACTGAGCTACTGAGTCTTCTTAGTTTATTCATCAATGTTTTTTAAATTGTTAATAAAGTCATAAAGGATGACAAAGTTTAATATTTATTGTGGTCATCTAGTGGGCAGATGAAAATATGTAACCTATTTGATGAAACCGAGCTACTGAGTCTTCTTAGTTTATTCATCAATGTTTTTTAAATTGTTAATAAAGTCATAAAGGATGACAAAGTTTAATATTTATTGTGGTCATCTAGTGGGCAGATGAAAATATGTAACCTATTTGATGAAACTGAGCTACTGAGTCTTCTTAGTTTAGTTTATTCATCAATGTTTTTTAAATTGTTAATAAAGTCATAAAGGATGACAAAGTTTAATATTTATTGTGGTCATCTAGTGGGCAGATGAAAATATGTAACCTATTTGATGAAACCGAGCTACTGAGTCTTCTTAGTTTATTCATCAATGTTTTTTAAATTGTTAATAAAGTCATAAAGGATGACAAAGTTTAATATTTATTGTGGTCATCTAGTGGGCAGATGAAAATATGTAACCTATTTGATGAAACTGAGCTACTGAGTCTTCTTAGTTTAGTTTATTCATCAATGTTTTTTAAATTGTTAATAAAGTCATAAAGGATGACAAAGTTTAATATTTATTGTGGTCATCTAGTGGGCAGATGAAAATATGTAACCTATTTGATGAAACTGAGCTACTGAGTCTTCTTAGTTTATTCATCAATGTTTTTTAAATTGTTAATAAAGTCATAAAGGATGACAAAGTTTAATATTTATTGTGGTCATCTAGTGGGCAGATGAAAATATGTAACCTATTTGATGAAACCGAGCTACTGAGTCTTCTTAGTTTATTCATCAATGTTTTTTAAATTGTTAATAAAGTCATAAAGGATGACAAAGTTTAATATTTATTGTGGTCATCTAGTGGGCAGATGAAAATATGTAACCTATTTGATGAAACTGAGCTACTGAGTCTTCTTAGTTTAGTTTATTCATCAATGTTTTTTAAATTGTTAATAAAGTCATAAAGGATGACAAAGTTTAATATTTATTGTGGTCATCTAGTGGGCAGATGAAAATATGTAACCTATTTGATGAAACTGAGCTACTGAGTCTTCTTAGTTTAGTTTATTCATCAATGTTTTTTAAATTGTTAATAAAGTCATAAAGGATGACAAAGTTTAATATTTATTGTGGTCATCTAGTGGGCAGATGAAAATATGTAACCTATTTGATGAAACTGAGCTACTGAGTCTTCTTAGTTTAGTTTATTCATCAATGTTTTTTAAATTGTTAATAAAGTCATAAAGGATGAAAGTTTAATATTTATTGTGGTCATCTAGTGGGCAGATGAAAATATGTAACCTATTTGATGAAACCGAGCTACTGAGTCTTCTTAGTTTATTCATCAATGTTTTTTAAATTGTTAATAAAGTCATAAAGGATGACAAAGTTTAATATTTATTGTGGTCATCTAGTGGGCAGATGAAAATATGTAACCTATTTGATGAAACGAGCTACTGAGTCTTCTTAGTTTAGTTTATTCATCAATGTTTTTTAAATTGTTAATAAAGTCATAAAGGATGACAAAGTTTAATATTTATTGTGGTCATCTAGTGGGCAGATGAAAATATGTAACCTATTTGATGAAACTGAGCTACTGAGTTTTCTTAGTTTAGTTTATTCATCAATGTTTTTTAAATTGTTAATAAAGTCATAAAGGATGACAAAGTTTAATATTTATTGTGGTCATCTAGTGGGCAGATGAAAATATGTAACCTATTTGATGAAACTGAGCTACTGAGTCTTCTTAGTTTATTCATCAATGTTTTTTAAATTGTTAATAAAGTCATAAAGGATGACAAAGTTTAATATTTATTGTGGTCATCTAGTGGGCAGATGAAAATATGTAACCTATTTGATGAAACCGAGCTACTGAGTCTTCTTAGTTTATTCATCAATGTTTTTTAAATTGTTAATAAAGTCATGAAGGATGACAAAGTTTAATATTTATTGTGGTCATCTAGTGGGCAGATGAAAATATGTAACCTATTTGATGAAACCGAGCTACTGAGTCTTCTTAGTTTAT
>NW_027260449.1:0-9648 GCF_045791955.1 Oncorhynchus clarkii lewisi
CACTTTTCCATAAACAAGGTCTAAAATCATGTTTGGTTGCACTCCGGATACAATGTTTTAAACATAACTGTTCAAACTAGATGATTAGGGACATTATTATGGACAATTTTCAGCAAATTGCAGCAATTGAACTACAGAAATAACCACTTTTCCATAAACAAGGTCTAAAATCATGTTTGGTTGCACTCCGGATACAATGTTTTAAACATAACTGTTCAAACTAGATGATTAGGGACATTATTATGGACAATTTTCAGCAAATTGCAGCAATTGAACTACAGAAATAACCACTTTTCCATAAACAAGGTCTAAAATCATGTTTGGTTGCACTCCGGATACAATGTTTTAAACATAACTGTTCAAACTAGATGATTAGGGACATTATTATGGACAATTTTCAGCAAATTGCAGCAATTGACCTACAGAAATAACCACTTTTCCATAAACAAGGTCTAAAATCATGTTTGGTTGCACTCCGGATACAATGTTTTAAACATAACTGTTCAAACTAGATGATTAGGGACATTATTATGGACAATTTTCAGCAAATTGCAGCAATTGAACTACAGAAATAACCACTTTTCCATAAACAAGGTCTAAATCATGTTTGGTTGCACTCCGGATACAATGTTTTAAACATAACTGTTCAAACTAGATGATTAGGGACATTATTATGGACAATTTTCAGCAAATTGCAGCAATTGAACTACAGAAATAACCACTTTTCCATAAACAAGGTCTAAATCATGTTTGGTTGCACTCCGGATACCCTCTTGGATCTCCCCATACCGGATCCGGTATCAGGAATACAGACTCAAGCTCATTACCATAACGCAACGTTAACTATTCATGAAAATCGCAAATGAAATGAAATAAATATGCCATCTCTCAAGCTTAGCCTTTTGTAAACAACACTGTCATCTCAGATTTTCAAAATATGCTTCTCAACCATAGGAAAACAATAATTTGTGTAAAAGTAGCTAGCTAGCGTAGCATTTAGCGTTAGCATTAGCGTTAGCATCCAGCACGCAACATTTCAACAAAAACATAAAAGCCTTCAAATAAAATAATTTACCTTTGAAGAACTTCGGATGTTTTCAATGAGGATACTCTCAGTTAGATAGCAGATGCTCAGTTTTTCCCAAAAAGATTCTTTGTGTATTAGAAATAGCTCCGTTTTGCACATCACATTTGGCTACCAAAAAAAAAACGAAAATTCAGTCCTCAAAACGCGAACTTTTTTCCAAATTAACTCCATAATATCGACTGAAAACATGGCAAACGTTGTTTAGAATCAATCCTCAAGGTGTTTTTCACATATCTCTTCATTGATATATCGTTCTTGGACGCATGGTTTCTCCCCTGAATCAAATGGAAAAGTACAAGCAGCTGGCAATTGCGCACCGAATTCCACGCAGGACACCAGGCGGACACTTGGAAAATGTAGTCTCTTATGGTCAATCTTCCAATGATATGCCTACAAATACGTCACAATGCTGCTAAGACCTTGGGGGAACGACAGAAAGTGTAGGCTCATTCCTTGCGCAATCACAGCCATATAAGGAGACAATGGAAAACAGAGCTTCAGAAATTCTGCTAGTTTCCTGGTTGACGCATCATCTTGGTTTCGCCTGTAGAATGAGTTCTGGGGCACTTACAGACAATATCTTTGCAGATTCTGAAACTTCAGAGTGTTTTCTTTCAAAAACTGTCAAGAATATGCATAGTCGAGCATCTTTTCGTGACAAAATATCGCGCTTAAAACGGGAATGTTTTTTATCCAAAAATGAAATAGCGCCCCTAGAGATCCAAGAGGCTAAATCATGTTTGGTTGCACTCCGGATACAATGTTTTAAACATAACTGTTCAAACTAGCTGATTAGGGACATTATTATGGACAATTTTCAGCAAATTGCTGCAATTGAACTACAGAAATAACCACTTTTCCATAAACAAGGTCTAAAATCATGTTTGGTTGCACTCCGGATACAATGTTTTAAACATAACTGTTCAAACTAGATGATTAGGGACATTATTATGGACAATTTTCAGCAAATTGCAGCAATTGAACTACAGAAATAACCACTTTTCCATAAACAAGGTCTAAATCATGTTTGGTTGCACTCCGCACTCCGGATACAATGTTTTAAACATAACTGTTCAAACTAGATGATTAGGGACATTATTATGGACAATTTTCAGCAAATTGCAGCAATTGAACTACAGAAATAACCACTTTTCCATAAACAAGGTCTAAATCATGTTTGGTTGCACTCCGGATACAATGTTTTAAACATAACTGTTCAAACTAGATGATTAGGGACATTATTATGGACAATTTTCAGCAAATTGCAGCAATTGACCTACAGAAATAACCACTTTTCCATAAACAAGGTCTAAAATCATGTTTGGTTGCACTCCGGATACAATGTTTTAAACATAACTGTTCAAACTAGATGATTAGGGACATTATTATGGACAATTTTCAGCAAATTGCAGCAATTGAACTACAGAAATAACCACTTTTCCATAAACAAGGTCTAAATCATGTTTGGTTGCACTCCGGATACAATGTTTTAAACATAACTGTTCAAACTAGATGATTAGGGACATTATTATGGACAATTTTCAGCAAATTGCAGCAATTGAACTACAGAAATAACCACTTTTCCATAAACAAGGTCTAAATCATGTTTGGTTGCACTCCGGATACCCTCTTGGATCTCCCCATACCGGATCCGGTATCAGGAATACAGACTCAAGCTCATTACCATAACGCAACGTTAACTATTCATGAAAATCGCAAATGAAATGAAATAAATATGCCATCTCTCAAGCTTAGCCTTTTGTAAACAACACTGTCATCTCAGATTTTCAAAATATGCTTCTCAACCATAGGAAAACAATAATTTGTGTAAAAGTAGCTAGCTAGCGTAGCATTTAGCGTTAGCATTAGCGTTAGCATCCAGCACGCAACATTTCAACAAAAACATAAAAGCCTTCAAATAAAATAATTTACCTTTGAAGAACTTCGGATGTTTTCAATGAGGATACTCTCAGTTAGATAGCAGATGCTCAGTTTTTCCCAAAAAGATTCTTTGTGTATTAGAAATAGCTCCGTTTTGCACATCACATTTGGCTACCAAAAAAAAAACGAAAATTCAGTCCTCAAAACGCGAACTTTTTTCCAAATTAACTCCATAATATCGACTGAAAACATGGCAAACGTTGTTTAGAATCAATCCTCAAGGTGTTTTTCACATATCTCTTCATTGATATATCGTTCTTGGACGCATGGTTTCTCCCCTGAATCAAATGGAAAAGTACAAGCAGCTGGCAATTGCGCACCGAATTCCACGCAGGACACCAGGCGGACACTTGGAAAATGTAGTCTCTTATGGTCAATCTTCCAATGATATGCCTACAAATACGTCACAATGCTGCTAAGACCTTGGGGGAACGACAGAAAGTGTAGGCTCATTCCTTGCGCAATCACAGCCATATAAGGAGACAATGGAAAACAGAGCTTCAGAAATTCTGCTAGTTTCCTGGTTGACGCATCATCTTGGTTTCGCCTGTAGAATGAGTTCTGGGGCACTTACAGACAATATCTTTGCAGATTCTGAAACTTCAGAGTGTTTTCTTTCAAAAACTGTCAAGAATATGCATAGTCGAGCATCTTTTCGTGACAAAATATCGCGCTTAAAACGGGAATGTTTTTTATCCAAAAATGAAATAGCGCCCCTAGAGATCCAAGAGGCTAAATCATGTTTGGTTGCACTCCGGATACAATGTTTTAAACATAACTGTTCAAACTAGCTGATTAGGGACATTATTGTGGACAATTTTCAGCAAATTGCAGCAATTGAACTACAGAAATAACCACTTTTCCATAAACAAGGTCTAAATCATGTTTGGTTGCACTCCGGATACAATGTTTTAAACATAACTGTTCAAACTAGATGATTAGGGACATTATTATGGACAATTTTCAGCAAATTGCAGCAATTGACCTACAGAAATAACCACTTTTCCATAAACAAGGTCTAAAATCATGTTTGGTTGCACTCCGGATACAATGTTTTAAACATAACTGTTCAAACTAGATGATTAGGGACATTATTATGGACAATTTTCAGCAAATTGCAGCAATTGAACTACAGAAATAACCACTTTTCCATAAACAAGGTCTAAATCATGTTTGGTTGCACTCCGGATACAATGTTTTAAACATAACTGTTCAAACTAGATGATTAGGGACATTATTATGGACAATTTTCAGCAAATTGCAGCAATTGACCTACAGAAATAACCACTTTTCCATAAACAAGGTCTAAAATCATGTTTGGTTGCACTCCGGATACAATGTTTTAAACATAACTGTTCAAACTAGATGATTAGGGACATTATTATGGACAATTTTCAGCAAATTGCAGCAATTGAACTACAGAAATAACCACTTTTCCATAAACAAGGTCTAAAATCATGTTTGGTTGCACTCCGGATACAATGTTTTAAACATAACTGTTCAAACTAGATGATTAGGGACATTATGGACAATTTTCAGCAAGTTGCAGCAATACAGAAATAACCACTTTTCCATAAACAAGGTCTAAATCATGTTTGGTTGCACTCCGGATACAATGTTTTAAACATAACTGTTCAAACTAGATGATTAGGGACATTATTATGGACAATTTTCAGCAAATTGCTGCAATTGAACTACAGAAATAACCACTTTTCCATAAACAAGGTCTAAAATCATGTTTGGTTGCACTCCGGATACAATGTTTTAAACATAACTGTTCAAACTAGATGATTAGGGACATTATTATGGACAATTTTCAGCAAATTGCAGCAATTGAACTACAGAAATAACCACTTTTCCATAAACAAGGTCTAAAATCATGTTTGGTTGCACTCCGGATACAATGTTTTAAACATAACTGTTCAAACTAGATGATTAGGGACATTATTATGGACAATTTTCAGCAAATTGCAGCAATTGAACTACAGAAATAACCACTTTTCCATAAACAAGGTCTAAATCATGTTTGGTTGCACTCCGGATACAATGTTTTAAACATAACTGTTCAAACTAGATGATTAGGGACATTATTATGGACAATTTTCAGCAAATTGCAGCAATTGACCTACAGAAATAACCACTTTTCCATAAACAAGGTCTAAAATCATGTTTGGTTGCACTCCGGATACAATGTTTTAAACATAACTGTTCAAACTAGATGATTAGGGACATTATTATGGACAATTTTCAGCAAATTGCAGCAATTGACCTACAGAAATAACCACTTTTCCATAAACAAGGTCTAAAATCATGTTTGGTTGCACTCCGGATACAATGTTTTAAACATAACTGTTCAAACTAGATGATTAGGGACATTATTATGGACAATTTTCAGCAAATTGCAGCAATTGAACTACAGAAATAACCACTTTTCCATAAACAAGGTCTAAATCATGTTTGGTTGCACTCCGGATACAATGTTTTAAACATAACTGTTCAAACTAGATGATTAGGGACATTATTATGGACAATTTTCAGCAAATTGCAGCAATTGACCTACAGAAATAACCACTTTTCCATAAACAAGGTCTAAAATCATGTTTGGTTGCACTCCGGATACAATGTTTTAAACATAACTGTTCAAACTAGATGATTAGGGACATTATTATGGACAATTTTCAGCAAATTGCAGCAATTGAACTACAGAAATAACCACTTTTCCATAAACAAGGTCTAAATCATGTTTGGTTGCACTCCGGATACAATGTTTTAAACATAACTGTTCAAACTAGATGATTAGGGACATTATTATGGACAATTTTCAGCAAATTGCAGCAATTGAACTACAGAAATAACCACTTTTCCATAAACAAGGTCTAAAATCATGTTTGGTTGCACTCCGGATACAATGTTTTAAACATAACTGTTCAAACTAGATGATTAGGGACATTATTATGGACAATTTTCAGCAAATTGCAGCAATTGACCTACAGAAATAACCACTTTTCCATAAACAAGGTCTAAAATCATGTTTGGTTGCACTCCGGATACAATGTTTTAAACATAACTGTTCAAACTAGATGATTAGGGACATTATTATGGACAATTTTCAGCAAATTGCAGCAATTGACCTACAGAAATAACCACTTTTCCATAAACAAGGTCTAAAATCATGTTTGGTTGCACTCCGGATACAATGTTTTAAACATAACTGTTCAAACTAGATGATTAGGGACATTATTATGGACAATTTTCAGCAAATTGCAGCAATTGAACTACAGAAATAACCACTTTTCCATAAACAAGGTCTAAAATCATGTTTGGTTGCACTCCGGATACAATGTTTTAAACATAACTGTTCAAACTAGATGATTAGGGACATTATTATGGACAATTTTCAGCAAATTGCAGCAATTGAACTACAGAAATAACCACTTTTCCATAAACAAGGTCTAAATCATGTTTGGTTGCACTCCGGATACAATGTTTTAAACATAACTGTTCAAACTAGCTGATTAGGGACATTATTATGGACAATTTTCAGCAAATTGCAGCAATTGAACTACAGAAATAACCACTTTTCCATAAACAAGGTCTAAAATCATGTTTGGTTGCACTCCGGATACAATGTTTTAAACATAACTGTTCAAACTAGATGATTAGGGACATTATTATGGACAATTTTCAGCAAATTGCAGCAATTGAACTACAGAAATAACCACTTTTCCATAAACAAGGTCTAAATCATGTTTGGTTGCACTCCGGATACAATGTTTTAAACATAACTGTTCAAACTAGATGATTAGGGACATTATTATGGACAATTTTCAGCAAATTGCAGCAATTGAACTACAGAAATAACCACTTTTCCATAAACAAGGTCTAAAATCATGTTTGGTTGCACTCCGGATACAATGTTTTAAACATAACTGTTCAAACTAGATGATTAGGGACATTATTATGGACAATTTTCAGCAAATTGCAGCAATTGAACTACAGAAATAACCACTTTTCCATAAACAAGGTCTAAAATCATGTTTGGTTGCACTCCGGATACAATGTTTTAAACATAACTGTTCAAACTAGATGATTAGGGACATTATTATGGACAATTTTCAGCAAATTGCAGCAATTGAACTACAGAAATAACCACTTTTCCATAAACAAGGTCTAAAATCATGTTTGGTTGCACTCCGGATACAATGTTTTAAACATAACTGTTCAAACTAGATGATTAGGGACATTATTATGGACAATTTTCAGCAAATTGCAGCAATTGAACTACAGAAATAACCACTTTTCCATAAACAAGGTCTAAAATCATGTTTGGTTGCACTCCGGATACAATGTTTTAAACATAACTGTTCAAACTAGATGATTAGGGACATTATTATGGACAATTTTCAGCAAATTGCAGCAATTGAACTACAGAAATAACCACTTTTCCATAAACAAGGTCTAAAATCATGTTTGGTTGCACTCCGGATACAATGTTTTAAACATAACTGTTCAAACTAGATGATTAGGGACATTATTATGGACAATTTTCAGCAAATTGCAGCAATTGAACTACAGAAATAACCACTTTTCCATAAACAAGGTCTAAAATCATGTTTGGTTGCACTCCGGATACAATGTTTTAAACATAACTGTTCAAACTAGATGATTAGGGACATTATTATGGACAATTTTCAGCAAATTGCAGCAATTGAACTACAGAAATAACCACTTTTCCATAAACAAGGTCTAAATCATGTTTGGTTGCACTCCGGATACAATGTTTTAAACATAACTGTTCAAACTAGATGATTAGGGACATTATTATGGACAATTTTCAGCAAATTGCAGCAATTGAACTACAGAAATAACCACTTTTCCATAAACAAGGTCTAAATCATGTTTGGTTGCACTCCGGATACAATGTTTTAAACATAACTGTTCAAACTAGATGATTAGGGACATTATTATGGACAATTTTCAGCAAATTGCAGCAATTGAACTACAGAAATAACCACTTTTCCATAAACAAGGTCTAAATCATGTTTGGTTGCACTCCGGATACAATGTTTTAAACATAACTGTTCAAACTAGATGATTAGGGACATTATTATGGACAATTTTCAGCAAATTGCAGCAATTGAACTACAGAAATAACCACTTTTCCATAAACAAGGTCTAAAATCATGTTTGGTTGCACTCCGGATACAATGTTTTAAACATAACTGTTCAAACTAGATGATTAGGGACATTATTATGGACAATTTTCAGCAAATTGCAGCAATTGAACTACAGAAATAACCACTTTTCCATAAACAAGGTCTAAATCATGTTTGGTTGCACTCCGGATACAATGTTTTAAACATAACTGTTCAAACTAGATGATTAGGGACATTATTATGGACAATTTTCAGCAAATTGCAGCAATTGACCTACAGAAATAACCACTTTTCCATAAACAAGGTCTAAAATCATGTTTGGTTGCACTCCGGATACAATGTTTTAAACATAACTGTTCAAACTAGATGATTAGGGACATTATTATGGACAATTTTCAGCAAATTGCAGCAATTGACCTACAGAAATAACCACTTTTCCATAAACAAGGTCTAAAATCATGTTTGGTTGCACTCCGGATACAATGTTTTAAACATAACTGTTCAAACTAGATGATTAGGGACATTATTATGGACAATTTTCAGCAAATTGCAGCAATTGATCTACAGAAATAACCACTTTTCCATAAACAAGGTCTAAAATCATGTTTGGTTGCACTCCGGATACAATGTTTTAAACATAACTGTTCAAACTAGATGATTGCAGCAATTGACCTACAGAAATAACCACTTTTCCATAAACAAGGTCTAAAATCATGTTTGGTTGCACTCCGGATACAATGTTTTAAACATAACTGTTCAAACTAGATGATTAGGGACATTATTATGGACAATTTTCAGCAAATTGCAGCAATTGAACTACAGAAATAACCACTTTTCCATAAACAAGGTCTAAAATCATGTTTGGTTGCACTCCGGATACAATGTTTTAAACATAACTGTTCAAACTAGATGATTAGGGACATTATTATGGACAATTTTCAGCAAATTGCAGCAATTGAACTACAGAAATAACCACTTTTCCATAAACAAGGTCTAAAATCATGTTTGGTTGCACTCCGGATACAATGTTTTAAACATAACTGTTCAAACTAGATGATTAGGGACATTATTATGGACAATTTTCAGCAAATTGCAGCAATTGAACTACAGAAATAACCACTTTTCCATAAACAAGGTCTAAAATCATGTTTGGTTGCACTCCGGATACAATGTTTTAAACATAACTGTTCAAACTAGATGATTAGGGACATTATTATGGACAATTTTCAGCAAATTGCAGCAATTGAACTACAGAAATAACCACTTTTCCATAAACAAGGTCTAAAATCATGTTTGGTTGCACTCCGGATACAATGTTTTAAACATAACTGTTCAAACTAGATGATTAGGGACATTATTATGGACAATTTTCAGCAAATTGCAGCAATTGAACTACAGAAATAACCACTTTTCCATAAACAAGGTCTAAAATCATGTTTGGTTGCACTCCGGATACAATGTTTT
>NW_027260450.1:0-9627 GCF_045791955.1 Oncorhynchus clarkii lewisi
GTGTTACGGTGAGTGAATGAGGACCCAAAAGCGAATTAACTTAACAGAGCTTCTTTAATTACCAAACATAGGTAGGTTCAGACAGACCGGCAGATTCCGACAGGACAGGACAAGGTTACAGCAAACATGACGATAGTCTGGTTCAGGCATGAAACACAACAAACAAGAATCCGACAAGGACAGGAGCAGGAACAGAGAGAGATATAGGGACCTAATCAGAGGGAAAAAGGGAACAGGTGGGAAAAGGGGTGACGAGGTGGTTAGGAGACAAGGCACAGCTGGGGGAAAGAGGGGGAGAAAAGGTAACCTAACAACGACCAGCAGAGGGAGACAGGATGAAGGGAAAGGACAGAGACAAGACACAACATGACAGTACATGACAGTACCCCCCCACTCACCGAGCGCCTCCTGGCGCACTCGAGGAGGAAACCTGGCGGCAACGGAGGAAATCCTCGATCAGCGCACGGTCCAGCACGTCCCGAGAGGGAACCCAACTCCTCTCCTCAGGACCGTACCCCTCCCAATCTACGAGGTACTGGTGACCACGGCCCCGAGGACGCATGTCCAAAATTCTACGGACCCTGTAGATGGGTGCGCCCTCGACAAGGATGGGGGGGGGGGGGGGGAAGACGAGCGGGGGCGCGAAGGACGGGCTTGATGCAGGAGACATGGAAGACCGGGTGGACGCGACGAAGGTATCGCGGAAGAAGAAGTCGAACTGCGACAGGATTAATGACCCGAGAAATACGGAACGGACCAATGACCAATGGGTCAACTTGCGAGAAGCCGTCTTAAGGGGAAGGTTCTGAGTGGAGAGCCAAACTCTCTGACCGCGACAATATCTAGGACTCTTAGTTCTACGCTTATTAGCAGCCCTCACAGTCTGCGTCCTATAACGGCAAAGTGCAGACCTGACCCTCTTCCAGGTGCGCTCGCAACGTTGGACAAAAGCCTGAGCGGAGGGGACGCTGGACTCGGCGAACTGAGATGAGAACAGCGGAGGCTGGTACCCGAGGCTACTCTGAAAAGGAGATAGCCCGGTCGCAGACGAAGGAAGCGAGTTGTGGGCGTATTCTGCCCAGGGGAGCTGTTCTGACCAAGACGCAGGGTTGCGAAAAGAAAGACTGCGTAAGATGCGACCAATAGTCTGATTGGCCCGTTCTGCTTGACCGTTAGACTGGGGGTGAAAGCCGGAAGAGAGACTGACGGAAGCCCCAATCAAACGGCAAAACTCCCTCCAAAATTGAGACGTGAATTGCGGACCTCTGTCCGAAACGACGTCTGACGGAAGGCCATGAATTCTGAAAACATTCTCGATGATGATTTGTGCCGTCTCTTTAGCAGAAGGAAGCTTAGCAAGGGGAATGAAATGAGCCGCCTTAGAGAACCTATCGACAACCGTAAGAATAACAGTCTTCCCCGCTGACGAAGGCAGTCCGGTGACAAAATCTAAGGCGATGTGAGACCACGGTCGAGAGGGAATAGGAAGCGGCCTGAGACGGCCGGCAGGAGGAGAGTTACCGGACTTAGTCTGCGCGCAGACCGAACAAGCAGCCACGAAACGACGCGTGTCATGCTCCCGGGTGGGCCACCAAAAACGCTGGCGAATGGAAGCAAGCGTACCCCGAACGCCAGGGTGGCCGGCTAACTTGGCAGAGTGAGCCCACTGAAGAACGGCCAGACGAGTAGGAACGGGAACGAAAAGAAGGTTCCTAGGACAAGCGCGCGGCGACGGAGTGTGAGTGAGCGCTTGCTTTACCTGCCTCTCAATTCCCCAGACAGTCAACCCGACAACACGCCCCTCAGGGAGAATCCCCTCGGGGTCAGTGGAGGCTACTGAAGAACTGAAGAGACGAGACAAAGCATCAGGCTTGGTGTTCTTAGAGCCCGGACGATAAGAAATCACGAACTCGAAACGAGCGAAAAACAGCGCCCAACGCGCCTGACGCGCATTAAGTCGTTTGGCAGAACGGATGTACTCAAGGTTCCTATGGTCAGTCCAAACGACAAAAGGAACGGTCGCCCCCTCCAACCACTGTCGCCATTCGCCTAGGGCTAACCGGATGGCGAGCAGTTCGCGGTTACCCACATCATAGTTACGTTCCGACGGCGACAGGCGATGAGAAAAATACGCGCATGGGTGGACCTTGTCGTCAGAGAGGGAGCGCTGAGAAAGAATGGCTCCCACGCCCACCTCTGACGCGTCAACCTCGACAACGAACTGTCTAGAGACGTCAGGTGTAACAAGGATAGGAGCGGATGTAAAACGATTCTTGAGGAGATCAAAAGCTCCCTGGGCGGAAACGGACCACTTAAAGCACGTCTTGACAGAAGTAAGGGCTGTGAGAGGAGCTGCCACCTGACCGAAATTACGGATGAAACGACGATAGAAGTTCGCGAAGCCGAGAAAGCGCTGCAGCTCGACGCGTGACTTAGGGACGGGCCAATCAATGACAGCTTGGACCTTAGCGGGATCCATCTTAATGCCTTCAGCGGAAATAACAGAACCGAGAAATGTGACGGAGGAGGCATGAAAAGTGCACTTCTCAGCCTTCACAAAAAGACAATTCTCTAAAAGGCGCTGGAGGACACGTCGAACGTGCTGAACATGAATCTGGAGTGACGGTGAAAAAATCAGGATATCGTCAAGGTAAACGAAAACAAAGATGTTCAGCATGTCTCTCAGGACATCATTGACTAATGCCTGAAAGACAGCTGGAGCGTTAGCGAGGCCGAAAGGAAGAACCCGGTATTCAAAGTGCCCTAACGGAGTGTTAAACGCCGTCTTCCACTCGTCCCCCTCCCTGATGCGCACGAGATGGTAAGCGTTACGAAGGTCCAACTTAGTGAAAAACCTGGCTCCCTGCAGGATCTCGAAGGCTGAAGACATAAGAGGAAGCGGATAACGATTCTTCACTGTTATGTCATTCAGCCCTCGATAATCTATGCAGGGGCGCAGAGACCCGTCCTTCTTCTTGACAAAAAAACCCCCCGCTCCGGCGGGAGAGGAGGAGGGGACTATGGTACCGGCGTCAAGAGCTACAGACAAATAATCTTCGAGAGCCTTACGTTCGGGAGCCGACAGAGAGTATAGTCTACCCCGGGGGGGGGGTGGTTCCCGGAAGGAGATCAATACTACAATCATACGACCGGTGTGGAGGAAGAGAGGTGGCCCTGGACCGACTGAACACCGTGCGCAGATCGTGATATTCCTCCGGCACCCCTGTCAAATCACCAGGCTCCTCCTGTGAAGAAGAGACAGAGGAAACAGGAGGGATAGCAGACATTAAACATTTCACATGACAAGAGACGTTCCAGGAGAGGATAGAATTACTAGACCAATTAATGGAAGGATTATGACAAACTAGCCAGGGATGGCCCAAAACAACAGGTGTAAAAGGTGAACGAAAAATTAAAAAAGAAATGGTTTCACTATGATTACCAGAAACAGTGAGGGTTAAAGGTAGCGTCTCACGCTGAATCCTGGGGAGAGGACTACCATCCAGGGCGAACAAGGCCGTGGGCTCCTTTAACTGTCTGAGAGGAATGTCATGTTCCCGAGCCCAGGTCTCGTCCATAAAACAGCCCTCCGCCCCAGAGTCTATTAAGGCACTGCAGGAAGCTGACGAACCGGTCCAGCGTAGATGGACCGACAAGGTAGTGCAGGATCTTGAAGGAGAGACAGGAGTAGTAGCGCTCACCAGTAGCCCTCCGCTTACTGATGAGCTCTGGCCTTTTACTGGACATGAAGTGACAAAATGACCAGCGGAACCGCAATAGAGACAGAGGCGGTTGGTGATTCTCCGTTCCCTCTCCTTAGTCGAGATGCGGATACCTCCCAGCTGCATAGGCTCAGCTCCCGAGCCGGCAGAGGAAGATGGTAGTGATGCGGAGAGGGGGGCAACGGAGAGCGCGAGCTCCTTTCCACGAGCTCGGTGACGAAGATCAACCCGTCGCTCAATGCGAATAGCGAGTTCAATCAAGGAATCCACGCTGGAAGGAACCTCCCGGGAGAGAATCTCATCCTTTACCTCTGCGCGGAGACCCTCCAGAAGACGAGCGAGCAAGGCCGGCTCGTTCCAGCCACTGGAGGCAGCAAGAGTGCGAAACTCAATAGAGTAGTCAGTTATGGATTGATTGCCTTGACATAGGGAAGACAGGGCCCTGGAAGCCTCCTCCCCAAAAACAGATCGATCAAAAACCCGTATCATCTCCTCCTTAAAGTCCTGATACTGGTTAGTACACTCAGCCCTTGCCTCCCAGATTGCCGTGCCCCACTCACGAGCCCGTCCAATAAGGAGAGATATGACGTAGGCGACACGAGCAGTGCTCCTGGAGAAAGTGTAGGGCTGGAGAGAAAACACAATATCACACTGGGTGAGGAACGAGCGGCATTCAGTGGGCTCCCCAGAGTAACACGGCGGGTTATTGATTCTGGGCTCCGGAGATTCGAAAGCCCTGGAAGTGGCCGGTGGATCGAGGCGGAGATGGTGAACCTGTTCTGTGAGGTTGGAGACTTGGGTGGCCAGGGTCTCAACGGCATGTCGAGCAGCAGACAATTCCTGCTCGTGTGCCTAGCATCGTGATCCCGACGGCTGAGTGGAGAGGATCCGAAGTCGCTGGGTCCATTCTTGGTCGGATTCTTCTGTTACGGTGAGTGAATGAGGACCCAAAAGCGAATTAACTTAACAGAGCTTCTTTAATTACCAAACATAGGTAGGTTCAGACAGACCGGCAGATTCCGACAGGACAGGACAAGGTTACAGCAAACATGACGATAGTCTGGTTCAGGCATGAAACACAACAAACAAGAATCCGACAAGGACAGGAGCAGGAACAGAGAGAGATATAGGGACCTAATCAGAGGGAAAAAGGGAACAGGTGGGAAAAGGGGTGACGAGGTGGTTAGGAGGAGACAAGGCACAGCTGGGGGAAAGAGGGGGAGAAAAGGTAACCTAACAACGACCAGCAGAGGGAGACAGGATGAAGGGAAAGGACAGAGACAAGACACAACATGACAGTACATGACAATGAGTACTTCCATGTACAAAAAAATCTCAAAATCTCAACATTTGTTTGACTATGGAAGGGAGCAAGGCGAGCCCCGCGCGCTCTACCAAAGACAAGCTACTTACTAACTCAGGTTTGATCTCTAGTTTGTCCTTTCATCTGAGACGCTGCTTTCCTGTGCTTGTCTACAAGTGCTGGGCTATATATGGGATGCTTAATTAGACCAAAATACTGTAAACCAAACATCTGTACAGATTTCCTATCCTTTCAATCAAAATCTTTCTCTCGAGTTGCCAGTTCTAGTTATAGACGGGCCCAAAGTGATGAATAGAGGGCACACTTGCCACTAGACGGGAAAGCACTCGATAGGTTTTGCTATCACAGAAGCGATCAATGGCAAAGATCAGAGGTGCACCCTCTATACATTTCTATGGACAGCAGCTGTCATGACATTTCTCCAAACAGCCTTTCTCTGCTCGCTAGAGAGCTAAATGAGGAAACAAGTCAAGATCAGATCATGGAAATTGTTTGACAAAGTATCTGTAATAATATTACCAGATTTGAAAAGCAATGCATTATTTTACTCTGTTAGTCATAAAAGTAATCTGATTACATAATCCATTACATGAGTGGCACATGATTGAGTGTGGCCTGAGCGAGCATCGTTTTTATATTCAGTATAGTGACAGAAACGGGGGAAGATTTTTTTTATATATACATTTTACATGAGTTTACTATCAAATTTTGCCCATGAAATATTCAAGTTGTACATCCACAGTGTTGGGCAAAGAAAAACCACAAGAGATAGGGAAGGTAAGAGGAAAGAAAAGGCCTGTTCTGAAAGAAAACTGGCCACAAACTATTACCAAGGCCATCAAGACCTCTCGTTAAATGAAATCAGTTCTAACATTGCAGTTAATAGCTCTATTTTTCCAGGGTTATTTAACTTAAAAACATGGACTCTTTACCTCATGCACTTTACTTTGACAAATAGAATGATCAGATAATTGCAATTTATCTTAAAATCAAGATCTTCATAAAGGAGACTTTAAAAATCTCATTATCATTGACATTGAATCAAAACCACAACGTGATTCAAATATGGGTGCGAAAACATGGAGCCATTTCAATGTCTTCGAGGGTGATTTGTTAGATCAAAATGTCCCCCATTGAGACGTGCATGTTCTCTCAGATCTAGTAATCTGGCGTATGAGTTTGGTGGACCGAGAGCATCAATCGACAGAATATCCAAATGTCGGCCACTTTTGACATTGCTGAAGAGTGACATTGGCATGCTATTTCCCT
Organism: Oncorhynchus clarkii lewisi; assembly: GCF_045791955.1. Lineage (NCBI taxonomy): Eukaryota > Metazoa > Chordata > Actinopteri > Salmoniformes > Salmonidae > Oncorhynchus > Oncorhynchus clarkii. The sequence continues at coordinate 6,316 of NW_027260450.1, forward strand.
AACAGAATGGGTTGAAGGTCATATATTGTGACAGATGTAGCAAAGAAAAGTTATGGCGAGACAAAACAACCTCTCACTCTGTAGCTCCCATGACTTTATATCGTTAGGCACAAATAACACCGGTCTTCACCTATAATTTCTATGAAAAATAGAATGCATAAGCAATCTGAAAGAAAATTATTCATCCAACTAGAAAGATTAGAACTCAACGGCTAAATTCATAATTCAAAGCAATCAAAGGTGTGAAAGTGTCCGTGTGTGTGTGTGTGTGCGTGTGTGTGTGTGCCTGCACTCTCATTCTTCCACAATTCTCTTGAGGTGAAAGCAATCAAAGGTGTGAACGTGTGTATATGTCCGCGTGCGTGTGTGCGTGCGTGCACTCTCATTCGTCCTCCATTCTCTTGAGGTGAAATGACCTTGTGAGGTTATAATGAAGAACCTGTTGTGAATGGCTGCTATAAACCTGGCTCAGTAAATGTCCATGGAGCTCTGGATTTTAATCTATGAAATAATTAGTGTTCCAATGATCAGAGTTCAGAAGAGCTCCAGTAGAAAAGGCTTGTGATATAGATGAAATACACATTGCTGTCGTTCAATAAATACTGTCACTGTCTTCATCTGAATTTGGACAGAAACGGACGGTTTCTGAATGTTCATACCATTCACCTATGTACAGTATATATATATATATATATATATATATATACACACACAGTTGAAGTCAGAAGTTTACATACACTTAGGTTGGAGTCATTAAACCTCGTTTTTCAACCACTCCACAAATTTCTTCTTAACAAACTATAGTTTTGGCAAGTCTGTTAGGACGTCTGCTTTGTGCATGACACAAGTCATTTTTCCAACAATTGTTTACAGACAGATTATTTCACTTATAATTCACTGTCAGAAGTTTGTATACACTTACTTGACTGTGCCTTTAAACAGGTAGGAACATTCCAGAAAATGATGTCATGACTTTAAAAGCTTCTGATAGGCTAATTGACATCATTTGAGTCAATTGGAGGTGTACCTGTGGATGTATTTCAATGCCTTTCTTCAAACTCAGTGCCTCTTTACTTAACATCATGGGAAAATCTAAAGAAATCAGCCAAGACCTCACAAGTCTGGTTCATCCTTGGGAGCAATTTCCAAACGCTTGAAGGTACCACGTTCATCTGTACAAACAATAGTATGCAAATATAAACAACATGCAGCCGTCATACCGCTCAGGAAGGAGTGGAACGTACTTTGGTGCGAAAAGTGCAAATCAATCCCAGAACAACAGCAAAGGACCTTGTAAAGATGCTGGAGGAAACAGGCACAAAAGTATCTATATCCACAGTAAAACGAGTCCTATATAGACATGACCTGAAAGGTTGCTCAGCAAGGAAGAAATCACTGCTCCAAAACCGCCATAGAAAAGCCAGACTACGGTTTGCAACTGCACATAGGGACAAAGATCGTACTTTTTGTAGAAATGTCCTCTGGTCTGATGAAACAAAAATATAACTATTTGACCATAATGACCATCATTATGTTTGGAGGAAGAAGGGGCGGCTTGCAAGCCGAAGAAACCATCCCAACGGTGAAGCACGTTGGCTGCAGGTGGGACTGGTGCACTTCACAAAATAGATGGCATCATGAGGTAGGAAAATTGTGTGGATATATTGAAACAACATCTCAAGACATCAGTCAGGAAGTTAAAGCTTTGTCAAAAATGGGTCTTCCAAATAGACAATGACCCCAAGCATACTTCCAAAGTTATGGCAAAATGGCTTAAGGACAACAAAGTCAAGGTATTGGAGTGGTGATCACAAAGCCCTGACCTCAAGCCTATAGAAAAGTTGTGGGCAGAACTGAAAAAGTGTGTGCGAGCAAGGAGGCCTACAAACCGGATTCAGTTACACCAGCTCTGTCAGGAGGAATGGGCCAAAATTCACCCAACTTATTGTGGGAAGCTTGTGGAAGGCTACCCAAAACGTTTGACCCATGTTAAACAATTTAAAGGCAATGCTACAAAATACTAATTGAGTGTATGTAAACTTCTGACCCACTAGGAATGTGATGAAATAAATAACAGCTGAAATAAATCATTCTTTCTACTATTATTCTGACATTTCACATTCTAACTGACCTAATTTTTACTAGGATTAAATGTCAGGAATTGTGAAAAAATTGGTTAAAATGTATTTGGCTAAGGTGTATGTAAACTTCCGACTTCAACTGTATATATACATACACACAGTATATATAACATCCCCAAATTATTAGAGGTTATTTTTAAGATGGCATGAGAAATCAGAATTCCGTCATAACCTCAACACTGTTTCTCCAACAATCAGATGGCTCAGTGCCGGTGTACTGTAGTTGCAGCAGCCTTATCGGTTCAGATGAAGTGGGGCAGTCATGCGGGGCTGAACAAAAACCCTGGGTTAGTTACTGCTGCCCTTGGCCTTATCTGTTCACCTGGTGAACCAGCCAAGTAGTGTTTATTAGCTGGACCAAGCCTTATCTGCTCGCTCAGAGTTGACATACTAGATCTGAATCAATAAACAGAGATGCCGGGGGTAGGCAGCGAGGCTGGCTGGTGCACCACCTGCGCTCCAATGGAGGTGGGAGCATAAAGAGAGAATCGACAGCACTCAATTGATCCCTCTAGCCGTCTAGATGAGAAGACCCATGTACCCTTGACTGAATGTAATGAAAATGGAGGGGCAGGTTCGCTTGCTATAGCTTAGCTTAAAAGAGATAACCTATAGACTATAACACGTTATATTTATTGCAATCCTAGCATATTATTCTGTATTGGAAGACACTGCTATGTAAGTTTAGATAGTATATACAATTTCAGTGAGACGAGAAATGTAATGGGTGTGTTTAAGTATTAAAATGCTAATTTGTTTTAATATGAGGTGTTGGAACCATGTCTAACCAATCTGCTAATTGGATGATGTTGTTGAATGAATGTGTTACAAGCCATTCTTTGTTTCCCATTCTGTTTATTTTGTTTTCAGTAGAGCCAGAATGAAAACAACATCTGTCTCAACAATGGACATCGCTTAGCTTGATCTGACAAATAATAGGAAATAGATGGAGAGCATTTTCAGGCTCAGGTTCAGATCCATGTTATGTATGGCTAGTGATGATCTTTGTTGTCAGACACACATTCTCCTTTATGTAGGTGTGAAACCTTTTGGCAGCATTGAAACATTGTTTTTGATACATTTTCTAAAAAGGTATGTACTGTTGACATTTTCAGTTTCTTATGCCTTGGGACAGTTTTGGAAACATCTTAATGGTATCGCAAAGGAGGAT